>NW_007000710.1:0-45253 GCF_000164805.1 Carlito syrichta | reverse complement strand
TTTTTCCCCAACCCCTTCTGGTCTCTTTGGTTTCTAGTGAGAAGTCTGTTGTTGATCTTATCAGGGATCCCTTGCATAGGATGAGTTGCTTCTATCTTTGTTTTGGCTTTCAATAACTTCATTATAATATGTCTTGACATGAATCTGTTTGCATTTATCCATCTTGGGGTTCATTGAGCTCCAAGGATGTTTAGATACATGATTTTCTTTTTAAAATCAAACTCAAGAAACGTTCAGTCACTATTTTTTCAAATATTTTTTCTGACCAGCCTTTGTCTTTTCATCTTCTTCTGTGATTCCCATTATGAGTATTTGGTATACTTAATGGTGCCCTGTTGGTCTCTTAGGCACTGTTTATTTACATTCATTTTCCCCCCACAGCTCCTTAGACTGAGTAATTTTATCAACCTATCTTTGTGTTTACTATTTCTTTCTAATGCCTGCTTGAATCTGTTATTAAAACTCTCTGAAGAATTTTTCATTTCAGTTACTCTACTTTTCAACCCTAGAGTTTTTGTTTAGTTTCATTTGGTAATTTCTGTCTCTATTGATTTTTTTTATTATTTATGCTTTTTTCTATTTTATTTTATTTTACATTATTTTATTTTATAGTTTTGATGAGTTGGGATCCACTTTTCTCTTCTGCATGTAACTAGTCAGTTTTCCCAACACCACTTGCTAACTATGGTTTTCTGTCCCCAGTGATTTTTGTGATGACTTTGTCGAAGATGAGTTGCTTGAAGGACCATAGTTTTATTTCCAGATTCTCTGTCCTGTACCATTGTTCTATGTATCCATTCTTGTACCAATACCATGCTATCTTGGTTGCTGAAGGCTTGTAATAAAGTTTAAAGTCTAGAAGTTGATGCCTCCAGTTTTGTTCCTTTTGCTGAGGATTCCTTTGGCTATTCAGGCTCTTTTTTGCTTCCATATGAATCTTGCATTGTCTTCTCTAGGTCTGTGAAAAATAATGTTGGCAATTTGATGAGGCACATTGCATTAAGTTTCTCTTTTCCTGTTTCAATACACTTTATTTCTTTCTTCTGCCTGATTGCTCTGGCTAGGACTTCCAGTACTATGTTGAATAAGAAGGGTGAGAATGGGCATTCTTGTCTTCTTCCAGTTCTTAGGGGGACTGCTTCCAGTTCTGCTCATTAGGCATGATATTGACTGCAGGTTTGTTAAAGATGGTTCTTATTGTTGTGAGGAATGTTCCTTTGATGCCTAGGTGTTCAAGGGTTTTTATCAAGAAGGAATGCTGAATTTTATCAAATTCTTTTTCTGCATCTAATGAGATAATCATATGGTTCTTGGTTTATTTATTTATTTATTTATTTATTTATTTATTTATTTATTTACTTTGAGTTGGAGTCTCACTCTGTCACCCAGACTGGAGTGCAGTGGCCGCTCCCAGCCACTGCTGCCTCAACCCACTGGGCTCTGGCGATCCTTCCGCCTCAGCCTTTCGAGTAGCTGGAATTACAGGCACGTGCTACCATGCCCGGCTGATTTTTTTTTTTTTTTATTTATTGTAGGGATGAGGTCTCGCCAAGTTGCCCAGGTGGGTCTCGAACCCGCAGGCTCAGGCAATCCACTCACCTCAGCCTCCCAAAGCGTGGGATTACAGGCTGAGCCACCGAGCCTGGCTGGTTCTTGGTTTTATACCTGTTGATGTGAGGAATTATGTTTATAGACTTATGAATGTTGAACCAGCCCTACATCCTGGGAATGAATCACATCTGATCATGATGAATGATCCTTGAAATATGTTGTTAGATATGACTTGCTAGAATCTTGTTGTGAATTTTGGATCTATGTTCATCAGGGAAATTGGCCTGTAGTTCTATTTCCTCCTTGGGTCTTTGCTAATTTGGGGTATCAGGATGATCTTAGCTTCATAGAATGAGCCAGGGAGAATTCCTTCCTTCTCAGTTGTCCATAATACTTTCATTAGGATTGGTAACAGCTGTTCCTTGCACATCTTGTAGAATTCAGCTGAGAAACCACCTGAGCCTTGTTTTTTGGGGGGGAGGGGTGGTTTATAACTGAGTCAATTTCATGGATTGTTCTTGGTTTGTTTAGGGTTTTAATTTCTTCCTGTTTCAACCTTGGGAGGTTATGCAATGGCAGGAATTCCTCCATTTCTTCTAGATTTTCTAGTTTATTTGTATACACGTGTTTACAGTAATCTTTAATAATCTCTTGAATTTTTTCAGGGTCAGTTGTGACATCACCATTTTCATTTCTAGTTGTGTTTACTCAGACCTTCTCACTCTCTTTCTGTTTTTAATCAATCTAGCCAAGGGTCTGTCAAGATTATTTATCCTTTCAAAGAATCAGCTTTTTGTTTTGATGATCATGCCTATGGGTTGTTTTTTTGTTTTTTGTTTTTTGGCTTCTATTTCCTGCAATTATGACTTTATTTTAGTAATCTAAATTTTTCTACTACATTTGGGATTTGTTTGTTCTTGCCTTTCTAGCTCTCTTAGGTGTGATGTTAGGTTGTTAACTTGAGAGCCCTCTATTTTCTTGATATCTGTGTGTAGTGTTACAAACTACCCTCTCAGCATCACTGTTATGATATCCCAGAGATTTTGATATGTTGTGTCTTTATTTTCATTTGCTTTTAGAAATCTCTTAATTTCTGCTGTGATTTCTGTGTTAACCCCAAAGTCATTCAGAAGATAATCATTTAATTTCCATGTATCTGTGTGTTTTGGAGAGTTTCTGTTGGTGATGATACTTATTTTTATTCCACTGTTGTCTGTTAAGATATTTGGCATTATTTCAACCTTTTGAAATTTGTTCTTGCTTGATTTATGCATGAGATTGTGGTCAATCTTGGAGTTTGTTCCATGTGCTGATTTATAGAATCTATACTCTGTGATTGTTGGGTGAAGTGTTCCGTAGATGCCTATTAGGTTCTTAAGGCTTCAGATTTTCATGTTGGTTTTTTGTGTTGATGATCTGTCTAGGGCTGTTAGTGGGGTATTAAAGTCTCCAACTATAATTGTATGGGTGTCTATGTCCTCTTGTAGTTTAAGTAGCAATTGTTTATATAAATTTGGGTGCTTCTATGTTGGGTGCATATATATTTAAGATGGCTGTTTCTTGCTGGTGGATTGAGTCTTTTAAAACTCTTTTCTTATTTCAAGTCTGTTTTACCTGATGTAAAAGTAGTTATCCTTGCTCTTTTTTTGTTTGTCTATTTTCCATTTTTCCTGGAATATTTTCTCCAGCCCCTCACTTTGAGTCTGTGGGTGTTCTTTGTAGTGAAATAGGTTTCCTGGAGGCAGCAGAATGTTGGATCATGTTTCTTTATTCAGTTTGCTACTGTATGCATTCGAGTGGCACATTCAGTCTGTTCACATTCAAGTTAATTATTGATATGTGAGGGCTAATCCCTGTCATAAAGCTCTCAAGAGGTTGACTTTCTGCTTCTTTTTTTTCTTTCTTTTTTTTAGGTTTCATGGTTGATCTATACAAACTTTTAACTCTGTGCTTGTTTGTGCTTTTGCAATGTGTGGAATTGTTCTTTCATTTTTGTGCTCAGAGCTTTCTTAAGCAACTCCTGAAGGCTGGTCTGGAGGTGGCTTATCTTAGGAATTGGCTGTTTGGGGAGGATTTTGATTGTCCTTCACTGATAAAGCTTAGCTTGGAGGGGTAGGGAATTATTGACTGAAGTTGCTTTTTAAAAAAATAATATTAAAGATGGGGGTCCCCAACTCCTTCTGACTTGTGGGGTTTCTGCTAAGAAATCTGCTGCAATTCTGATGAGTCTTCCTCAGTAGGTGGTCTGTCCCTTCTTTCTAGCTGCCTTTAGGATTTTTCTGTCATGCTTACCATATGGAGACAGATTATAATGTGTCTTGGGGGTGGTCTTCTCATGTAACACCCTGCAGGAGTTCTCTGACTCTTGCATTTGGATGGTCGCCTCTCTAGTGAGCTAGAGGAAATATTCTTGGATGACTTTCTTGAAAGCTTGTTGCAGGACATCCTCATTTTCCCCTTCTGTCTCAGGGATGCAAATCAGTCATAGACTTCATCTCTTTATGTAATCCCACACCTCTTGGAGGCTTTGCTCATTCTTTTTGAGTCTTTTCTCCTTGTTTTTGTCAGACTGGGTTAGTTCAATATTTTAATCCTCAAGTTTGGAGATCATTTCCTCTTCCTGATCAATTCTGTTGCCTAGGCCTGTCCTTGTGGTTTGAAATTCCAAGAAGGAATTCTTCATTCCAAGATTTCAGATTTAACATTTTTTGTACTGGCCAGCTCAACTTTTATTTTCTGTACTTCTTTTGTTGCCTGGGTGATCTTTGTTTCCATCTTCTTGTGGTTTTGCTTCACTCTTTTTGTCATCCATATACTGGGTGCTATGTCTGTCATCAGGGTCAGGTCATTCTGGATGGGTTCCATTGTTTGGGTCCTGGGAGGAGCTCTTGTAGGTGATGCCTCTTTAAGGCTTTGGTGATTGCCATTGTTTTTTCACTGGTTATTTTTCACATGTGAGGACCAACTCTTCTCTTTTATTTTTTGCTTTGTTTTGTTTTTTAGTTAGATACAGTCTAGCTGCCCTAAGCTCTTTTCTGCCATTCAAAAGAGTTCCTATAGGGAGAGAAGGACTGCAAGGACCACAGACATCCTCACTGTGCTGCCTCCAGCTCTTCCTCTTCTGCTAGGAAATGCTCAGAACTCAAAATGACATTATACAGCAAAGTTTTTTCCTGGAGTTGGGTCAACTTGACTGCTTTCTGATTCCCCAGTTGTGAGCTCTGTGAGGATCAGGAAGGCGGATGGGTTCCCTGCCCACTGTGGCAGCACTGCTGGAATAGCATTGCCAACTGTTGCCCAGAAGTGCTGCTGTGGGGATATACAGGCTGCCTAGTGCTCTTCTTAACTCTTACTCTCTCACTAAAAGCTAATCTGCATTACAAACTCAAAAACAGCAAAATCTGCCAAAGCTGTCTCCAAACCAGCATACACTGCCGTAGTTCCAGCCCTCGGGACGAGTGAAGTTGGTGGTGATCATTCCTGGTCTTGAGGCTGGCAAACAAGTGCTGACCACAGTGTACACGCTCTCAGGGATTGATTGGCCATAGTTGTTCAGAGCTTGGATAAGTTCCCAGCTCCACGTGGGCTCTGACAGCAGATGATGTGGTATCTAGGCTGCCTCTCACATGGGACTGGAAACCCATTACAGCTGGGGCAAGGGGAATCATCACAAACCATGTCAGTAGCGCTCACCCCCTTTCACACATAAGGCAAGACTGCAAATCCAATGCAAGCCTAGCACTTGGTGAGGATGAGGCCTCCCTGCTCCAAAGTCAACTGCCTACTCTCTTTCTTCCTCACTCTCTGTGTCCCAAGAGTCATAATCTGCAAGATGTAGGGTACATCCTATGTCTCAGCCTGCTCAAGCTTCTGGAGGTCACTGGCTGCTGGAACTCTCCTCCTTGGCCTGCTCTGTGAGAGAGGTGCCAGTCAGCTACTAATAGGATGCCATCTTGGATCCCTCCCAGCCTGGACATTTAGGAACTATAGAGATTTGTGTAAGTTCTTTCACTTAGAACAGTTATGTAAGTCTCATCAGTATTAGAAGTTGTACCTGTTGCTGCTGTTGTTATAGAAATGCTGATTAGATGACTTCCGGCAAGATGGCAACGGGGCAGCCTGGTCTATGAGACCCTCTGCAAAGGAGAACACAGAGGTCTCTGGCTCTCTCCCCAGGGGCTGTGGATCCCAATGTCGGCAGCCTGCTCTTCACACGGAGCTCAGCCATCATTACCACTGGGGCATGACAGCGGTCTGGACAGCCACTGCAGCTGCAGACACAGCAGCCACCAGTGCACCATGGCCTCCGTGGCAGCCATAGCGCATCGTACCACCCATGCCTGAGGCGATCCATGACTTCAGTCCTCGAAGCCCCTGCAGGCAAGATCTGCTGGAATTGCTGCCACCTCTGCTGCCACCTTGATGTCCTGCCAGTCGTGTGTCTCCTCCCATGTGCCCTGAGGCAAGCTTCCATCTCTGGCCTCTGCCCAGCTCCTGTCCAGCTCCACCCACTCTGGGGTGAGCAGCTGAGATAGCACCACCTGCTGGTGATTCAAGGTAACAACACCAAAATGGGAAAAACAAGCTTGAAAAACAGACACAGGCCAGATTTGAGTGGTGAACTGAGGGTGATCTGAACTGTCCTTCACAGCAGACCAGGGGCAACTGACTCCAACTGTGAACTAATTTACCAGCTTGAGAAGACAGCTAGAAATCAGAACTGAAGGACATTGGACTTAAATGAAAAGTCTCAGAGTGTGCTTGATTGTTCTGTTAGTTTAATTACTTGAGTTTATGCCTATTGTTTTGTTCCTTTTTTTGGTCTCTTCCTTTTCTTCTCTTTTCTCCTCTCTGTAAACCATATCTTTGTATAGAGGAACAGCACACCAATAGGGTGGTTGGTTAGCTTGTATGTTGGTCTCTTCCTTTTCTTCTCTTTTCTCCTCTCTGTAAACCATATCTTTGTATAGAGGAACAGCACACCAATAGGGTGGTTGGTTAGCTTGTATGTTAGTATCACTGTATGTTTTAATTTTTTTTATATGGGAGCTGGTTAGTCTGTAGCCGTGGTCTATTGTTTTTATCTATTTCAGTTTAGGTCTCTCTCTCCATTTGTTGATAGACTCATCTGTGTCCCCCCTTACTCCTCTCTGTCTCCACCCCCCACTTCCCCCCACTGTCTGCTCCATTGTCTTCCCTTTGCTAACCTCATTTTATTTCAGGAAGAAAACCTACAGCCCTACTGCATGGACAGATTCCAAGGACGTGGGTCTCAGATTATCCATAAACCTGTCGGCGGATACCAGGACCTACAGATAGATTTTTAATCACAGCTTCCCCCTTAAGTAAATCTAAAAACTGCAAAAAGGACCACCCCCAACCAACACTGCAACTCCAGAATTGAACAAAGTAAGAGGGCATACATAAAGAATAGGAGATTGAACAAACAGAAATAAAAGCAATCCCTTTACTCCTGAATAACAGAATTAAAGAAGATGGTGATGTGGAGGGAAGGAAAAACTAGGGAGGAAAAAACCGCACAAATGAAGAAAAACCAAAAGGAGAATACAGGTCTCACACAGACCCCTGGGAGATCAGACACTGAGAAAACAGACTCCGGAACACAAACAATGAAGAGTCCCCAGAATGACTGGTCACATGCAACAAAGACATCAAGACATTAATAGAGAGAATTTTAAAAATTGAGGAGAGATAAGAGGAAAATAGGAAGGAGCTGATGTCAGAAATAACAGCAGTAAAGAATACTCTGATGGAAATAAATAACAAACTAATAAGCATGGAAAGCAGAATTAGCCAAGCTGAAGAATCTCAGAGCTCAAAAACCAAAACACAGAACTAACCCAAACTGTCAAAAGCATAGAAAAGAAGCTCAAAAAGACAGAACAAAACCTTCAAGAGATGAATGACCACTTCAAGAGACCGAACCTAAGAGTAATTGGTCTTCCTGAGGCAGAGAGAGAAACAGAGGCCACACTGGAACAAACATTTCATGAAATCATTCAAGAAAACTTCCCTCATCTCATCAAGGATGAAAAAAATTCAAACACAAGAGATTCAGAGAACCCCTTCAAGACAACAAATTAGACGACCAACTCCCAGACACATAATAATTTGCCTAAACAAAGTAGGTATAAAAGAAAAAATCCTAAAGACTGCAAGAGAAAAAGATCAGACTACCTACCAGGGAAGACCAATTAGAATAGCAGCAGATTTATCTACAGAAACCCTCCAGGCTAGAAGAGCTTGGAGCCCTATCTTCAAAGTTCTAAAAGATAAACAATTTCAACCGAGAATAATCTACCCCACCAAGCTAAGCTTCATCAGTGAGGGAGAATTGAAATCTTTCCCAGATATCCAATGCCTAAGAACCTACACTGCCACCAGACCACCTCTACAAGAAACACTTAAGAAAGTATTGAACACAGAAGAAAAGGAAAAAAGAACAACAACGTTCTTCACAAGATTACAGGCAAAAGACTAAAAACACACATGATCCAACTGTAAAACTAAAAGAAAGACAACACACAAACAGGAAGAACAACAACTCTGTAAGAACATTATGATAGGGATCAACTCTCACATTTCAATAATTAGTTTGAATGTGAATGGACTAAATGCACCACTGAAAAGACATAGAATGGCAAAATGGATAAAATATCATCAGGCAACAATCTATTGTCTTCAAGAGACTCACCTCATTAGAAAGGACACTCACAGACTCAAAGTAAGAATATGGGAAACAAATTTTCAGGTGAATGGAACACAAAAGAAAGGAGGAGTCACGATCTTAATCTCAGACAAAATACCCTTTAAGCTATCAAAAATTAAAAAAAGGTACAGAAGGCCACTACATAATGATAAAAGGTTCAATCCATCAACAAGAAATATCCATTCTAAACATATATGCATGGAACATAGGAGCACCAACTTTCATAAAGCAGCTCCTAGGTAAACTAAAAAAAGATATCGATTCCAATACCATCATAGCTGGGGACTTTAATACCCCACTCACAACCCTAGACAGATCATCAGGACAAAAAGTCAGCAATGAGATCCAAAACCTCAATGTGACTCTTGATCAAATGGACTTAATTGATACCTACAGAACCCTCCATCCAAAGACCACAGAATACACATTCTACTCATCACCACATGGAACATACTCTAAGGTCAACCATATACTTGGACTTAAATCAAGCAGAAGCAAATTTAAAAGGACTGAAATTTTACCAGGCACCCTCTCGGACCACAGTGGAATAAAAATAAAAATTAACATCAACAAGGTCCCCCCAAAATCCACAAAGACATGGACACTAAACAGCATGATGCTAAACAACTCCTGGGTCAATGATGAAATCAAAACAGAGATTAAAAGATACCTGGAAACAAATGAAAATGAAGAAACATCTTACCAAAATCTCTGGGACGCCATGAAAGCTGTAGTAAGAGGAGAATTTATATCCCTACAAATGCACATGAAGAAAATGGAAGGATCACAAATTAACAGTAAAACAAGCCACCTAAGGAAGCTGGAAAAGCAAGATCACAAAAACCCTAATTTCAGCAGAAGAATCCAGATCACCAAAATAAAACCCAAATCCAGGACATAGAAGACAAAAAGATAATACAAAAAATCAATGAAACAAAAAGCTGGTTCTTCAAGAAGATAAACAAGATCGATGGTCCCCTAACTAGACTGACCAAGAAAAAGAGAGAAAAAAACCCAAATAAGCACAATCAGAAACACAAAAGATGAAGACACATCTGATCCTGAAGAAATACAAAAGATCATTAGAGACTACTATGTACACTTGTATGCAGACAAACTTGAAAACCTTAAGGAAATGGAAGACTTTCTGTCATCACACAACCTGCCTAGGTTGAAACAAGAAATTGAGACCCTAAATAGACCAATAACAATCAAGGAAATTGACTATGTAATAAAAAAAACTACCTACAAGAAAAAGCCCTGGACCAGATGGCTTTCCAGCAGAATTCTACAAGACATTTAAGGAGGAGCTTATACTGATCCTACTGAAGGTATTCAGGTGATTGAGAAAGATGGAACTCTCCCAAGTCATTTTACAAAGCTAACATCACATTGATACCCAAGCCAGGTAAAGACCCAACAAAGAAAGAGAACTACAGGCCAATATCTTTGATGAACATAGATGCTAAAATTCTCAACAAGATCCTAGCGAACTAGATTCAACAACATATCTCAAAAATCACCCATCATGACCAAGTGGGCTTCATCTCTGGGATGCAAGGCTGGTTCAACATTTGTAAAACCATAAATGTAATTAAATACATCAACAGATGTCAAAACAAAAACCACATGATTATATCATTAGATGCAGGAAAAGCTTTTGATAAAATCCAGCATCCCTTCTTGATAAAAACCCTTGAACATCTAGGCATACAGGGAGCATACCTCAAAATAGTAAAAGCCATCGACGAGAAACCCACAGCCAGCATACTCCTAAATGGACAAAAACTGGAACCATTTCCCCTGAAAACTGGAACAAGACAAGGATGCCCACTCTCACCCGTCCTGTTCAATATAGTATTGGAAGTCCTGGCTAGAGCAATCAGAGAAGAGAAGGTAATCAGGGTTATCCAAATAGGAAAAGAGGAAGTCAAGCTATTTCTTTTGCAGATGACATGATCGTGTATCTTGAAAACCCAAGAGAGTCTGTCAAAAACCTCCTTACACTGATAAAGGACTTTGGCAAAGTCTCAGGATATAAAATAAATGTGCAAAGCACAACCGCATTTCTTTACACCAATAATAAACAAACAGAAACCCAAATAAAAACCACAATTCCATTCACAATAGCCACAAAAAAAAAAAAAAGAAAAGAAATACCTTGGCATCTTCCTAACCAGAAATGTGAAAGACCTTTACAATGAAAACTACAAAACACTGCTCAAAAAAATCAAAGATGGCACAAACAAGTGGAAAAATATCCCATGCTCATGGATTGGAAGAATCAACATTGTGAAGATGTCCATCTTACCTAAGGCAATCTACAGATTTAATACAATACCCATCAAATTACCAGCAACATTCTTCTCAGACCTAGAAAAAAACAACACAGGAATTCATATGGAAACACAAAAACTGGCTGACCACATGCAGAAGATTGAAACAGGACCCCTATCTATACCCATACACAAAAATTAACTCTAAATAGAGCCGAGACCTAAATGTAAAACCTCAAACCATAAGAAACTTAGAAAATGAAGGACATACCCTCATGGAAATTGGAACTTGCATCCAATTCCTGAACAAAACCCAAAACCCACAGGCCATAAGAGTTAAGATAGACCTCATTAAACTGACAAGCTTCTGCAAAGTCAAAGAAACCATCAAGAGAGCAGGGAGACAGCCTACAGACTGGGAAAAAGTATTTGCCAACTCCAGGTCTGACAAAGGCCTAACATCTTGGATGTACAAGGAACTCAAACGTGCTGAAAAGAAAAAAACAACCAACCCCATTATACAGTGGGCAAAAGATATGAACAGACGCTTCTCATAGGAAGACATCTGAGCAGCTAACAGACACATGAAGAAATGTTCAACCTCATTAATCAGGGAGATGCAAATCAAAACCACACTGAGATACCACCTAACTCCAGTCAGAATGGCAATTATCAATAACTCAAAAAATAACAGTTGCTGGAGAGGGTGTGGTGAAAAGGGAACACTTCTACACTGTTGGTGGGAGTGCAAACTAGTGCAACCTCTCTGGAAAACAGTATAGTGATTCCTAAAAGCTCTAAATATTGACCTCCCATATGACCCCGCAATCCCTCTATTGGGAATATACCCTATAGGACTCAAATCACTCTCTAGAAAAGATACCTGCATACGTATGTTTATTGCAACGTTGTTCACAATAGCAAGAACCTGGAAGCAACCATGCTGCCCATCAAAAGAGGACTGGATTAAAAAAATGTGGTACATATACATGATGGAATACTCCTGAGTGACCTCTCACAGAAACAAAGATCTGAGTATCACATGCTCTCACTCATATAGTGGACCTTGAATATCCAACGTAATAGTATAAGAAAATGACTGACAGTGGTGGAAAACTATGGGGGGAGGGGAGGGGAGATGGGATTAATGGTAGTAAATATGTGTCTGGGGATGGGGAGACACCTCTTATCAACAAGGGTGCCTGAACGAAACATATTTGTATACATAACCCTTAACTGTACCCCACAATATCATAATAAAAAATATTGATTAAAAAAAGAAATGATGATTAAAAGCACCCATTAAAGCTCTGCCTCCTCCTCCAGCTGTGGCTTCTGGTGCTCTGGATTCCTAGTTCAGAGCAGATTCTGGACCCCTTTTGTGAAGCTACAGCTGAAGAAACTTCAGGGTTTACTGTGGCACATAGTGAGTGATGGGAAGACTGTGGTGAATGGCAGGGTTTGCCCATGAAGCAGATCAGACTCCAGTCTGCTGGGCAGCCAATCAGTGAAACATCTCCACCAGCATAGCCTGTAGTAGTGACATTACATCTCCATGAGATGCCAGTGTCAGAACTTGTGGCTAAATTTGGGTTTCTGGCATTCCAGAAGTGGCTGGAGCCTCTTACAGCCCGTGCAAGGGTCTCATTTATTCTTTTATAAGTTTCCTTTAGCACTTTGCCCATCGTTTTATTTAGCTCTTTGAGCATATTTAAGAAAGCTAATTTAAGGTCTTTGTTTAGGTAATTCAATATCTGTGCTTCCTCAGAAACAGCTTTTGTTCATTTCTTCTGTGATCGGGCCATACTTTGTTTTTTTGCATGCCTTATAACTTCCCAAAACTGAAAATTTTAAGGCAAGATAAAGAGCAGTGTGTGTGATATTTAACAAAGCCCTTTATAGCCAGGCATTTTTCTGAAAGCTTTACAAATATGAATTCATTCAATCCAAACTATTCAACAAGATATTGTTAATTTACAGATGAGAAAACTTAAATATAGAGAGGTTAATGCATGGAGCTAGTAAATGACAGAGCCAGGATTTGAAGGGGGTGGGACTATAGAATCTGTGCTTTTTATCACTATGCTATATTTCATCTCTGTAGCTAGAGATTATTTCTTTTTTTAATTATTCTTTTTTATTGTGGTAAAATATACATAAAATAAAGCTTACCATTCTAACTATTTTAAGTGTACAATTCACTGGAATTGGGTATAATCACAATTTGTTGTGCAAATATAATCCAAATTTGCACAATTTTTTTATCATCCAGAATTGAAACTTCATACCCATTAAACAATAACTTTCATTCTCTTCTCCTGGCCCTGGTAACCACTATTCTACTTTCTGTCTCTGTGAATTTCAGTATTCTAGATACTTCATATAAGTGGAATCATACAATATTTGTGCTTTGGCATCTAATTTATTCCACTTAGCGTAATATCCTTATGGCTCATTCATGTTGTAGCATGTTTCAGAATTTCATTCTTTTTTTAAGGCTAAGGACTATCCCACGGTATGTATATAGTACACTTTGTCTGTTCATTCATCTACCAATAGATATTTGAGTTGTTTCAATATACAATGCTGCTATGAACACTGGTGTACAAAGATTTTTGTGACAGAAAGAAAACTATTGCACATTCTCATGCATATGTGGGAGTTAAAAACAAGCTCATAGAAGTAGAGAGTAGAATTATGCTTATTATAGTTTGGAAAGTGGAGGGAGAAAAGTATAGAGAGAGGTTGGTTACTAGACACAAAATTATTGCTAGATTGGAGGAATAAGTTCTAGTATTCTGTGGCACTGTAGGGTGAGTATAGTTAACAATAATTTATTGTATATGTTCAAAAATTAGAAGGGAGAATTTTGAATGTTCCCAACACAAAGAAATGATGCATGTTTAAGGTGATGTATATTCTAATAACCTTGATATGATCAATTCACATTGTACACATATATTGAAATACCACTTTGTAACCCATAAATACGCAGTTATTCATGTAAATTTTAAGGAGAGAAAATATTTGTGGAAGGTCCTAGTTTTAATTCTTTTGATATAAACCCATGGAATTATTAGTTCATATGGTAATTTTATGCTTAACTCTTTTTAAGAACTGCTATATTGTTTTTCGTCACAGTCGCACCATTTCACATTCCCATCAGCAACACACAAGAGCTTCAGTTTCTCTACATCCTCAACAATACTTGTTATTTTCTGCACTTTAAAAAATATAGTTACCATCCTAACTGATATAAGATGCCATCTCAGTGTGGTTTTGAGTCACATTTTCCTAATGATTAGTGGTGTGCTTATTTGTGTGTTTTTTGATCATTTATAGAAATGCCTGTCTATTCAAGCCCTTTGCCCATTTTGAATTGGGCTGTTTGTTGTGGAGTTGTAGGATTCTTCTTATAATTTGAATATTAATCTATTAACAGATATATAGATTTGCAGATATTTTTTCTTATTTGTAGGTTGACTTTTCACTCTCTTGAGAGTCTACCATTTTAGATTACCTTTTTCTCCATTCTTCATTCACTTTTTGCTGTAATTCTTTGTCTGCTTTACAGCATTCTGAAAAAGTTGATTCTGGAACTTTTTGTTTGCTTTTATTGATGTTTCTGTGGAGAGACAGGACTTTGGATCTACTTTCCGTTTTTGCTGCCCTTACTCCATAAGCTTATTTCTGTAAATAAGGTTTTATTGGAACACCTCTCTGCCCATTCACTGATATATGGCTGCTGTGATAAGCATCTTCTGATATAAAGCCCTATCTCTTAGTATTCCTATTCTTAAGCAATTCTCCTGTGTGTGTTTTTTCCTTGAGTCAGAAACTCACCCTGCCCCCAGGCTCACAGCTACTGCAGCCTCAGCCTCCTTAGCTCAGGTGATCCTTCTGCCTCAGTCTTCTAAGTAGCTGGAACTATAGATGCATGCCACCACTTCTGGCTAATTTTTTAATTTATTGCAGAGACAAGGTCTTGCCATGTTGCCCAGGCTGGTCTCAAATTCCTGGACTTGGGCAAAACTTTTGCCTCAGTTTCCCAAAATGCTGGGATTACAGGAATGAGCCACTGCATCCAACCCAGTCTCTCTCTCTCTTCTCTCTCTCTTCTCTCTCTCTTTTTTTGAACATGGATTAGATCTAGTGACTTGTTTCTAACAAACATAGTAGAGCAAAAGTAATGGGATGTCATTTCTGTGACTGAGATGGAAAGATCATGACTCCCTCTTACTATTATCCTCTCCCTATTTCCTTCTCGGCTTTCAAGCTTTGATGAAGCAAGTGAAAAAATGAATCTAACCAACAACCATTCAAGTGATCTTCAAAACACATCCTTTCCCAGTTGAGCCTTCAGATGAGACCACACCACTGAGCAACACCTAGATTACAGCCTTGTGAGAGACCATGAAGCAGAGGACCCTGATAAGCCATGCCAGGATTCTTGTCTTGCAGGAACTGTGGGTAATAAATGCTTGTTGGTGTGTTATTTTAAGCTTCTATGTTTCGGGGGTAAATTGTCATAAGGAATAGATAACTAATATAGCTGTTTTTACACTACAACATTAGAGTTGACTATTGTGATAGGGATCATATGATCCACAAAGAATAATATATTTACTATCTGGCTCATTACAGAAAAAGTTCTAAGTAAGAATTAAAGCAAGAGGGCTGGCAGGTATGTCTTCCATGTCCCAGTAAGGAGAGAAGAATCAACTTAAATGACCACTAGCCGCTACATGAGCTGCAATGAGTGCTAGATTTAAAAGATTATCTCTGGAAGGATCCTCTCTATTGCCATCTGATGTACTGATGTGCAAGTGACTGTCTTGAACTCAAGCTGCTTTCTTGGTATGCCATCAGGACTTCTGATGTGAATAATGGTTGAAAGCCCAGTGATAGGTCCACACTGAAGGCCCACTCACCCTCTGGACCCCTTTATTTCCTGCAGAGCCTTGTGAGGGCTTTGGAATGAGACGACCTCAGTGATTATGATGATCAGGCAGGCTTGGAAGTTGCCACTTTAATCTTCTCCAGGAAGTCTCTTCTATAGAGTTACTCTTTTAAAATTTAATGTTCTTACTAAGCTCGACCTCAATATTTACCATAATATTATAAGAAATGGACTGGCAGTAGCCAGAAACTCCCAGGGAATGGTGGGGGAGCACATAACATTAATAAGGGAACCTGATTTCAAACCAGGCAAAGTGGGGACCAAAAGTAGGCTCAAACTTTAACTCTATGATGACCACTTGTATACCTAATCCTGAATTGTAACCTGCACCTTTGAAATATAATAAACTATAAAATTAAAGTAAATTGCCTGCAGGTGGGCTAGAAGCCCTCTCTTCCCCTGGTAATAGACATGGTAACTGGTAGGTGATTGTGTGTCCTTTATTCATCATCCCTCCCTCCTTCCCTTCATTAGCAGCATCCAGCATTTGTTGCTCCTGCCTTTGTGCTCATGTGCCCAATGTTTAGGTTCCACTTATGAATGAGGACATGTGGTATCCAGGCTTTTTTTCTGTGATAGTTCACTTAGGATGATACTCTCCCACTACATCCACGTGGCTGCAAAGAACATGATTTTGTTCTTTATGGCTGCATAATATTCCATCATGTACATATACCACATTTTTAAAAAACCAGACCACATTCAATGGGAATCTGGGTAGGTTACATATTTTTCAGAATTAACCTATTTTAACATACTCTTTCATAGGTCACATTGCTTATTAAAGCATAAGGGATGTAAGCTTATTTTCTGGACCAAATATGTCATCTTCTAGAGGAGAAAAATAAGACTTAGAGGCCTTAAAACTCTATCTGAAGGCCAGAATCGAAGGAGGGAGAAGAAATGTGAAAGCAGATTATTTCATTCTCAGTTCAGGACTTTTTGAACTATTATTTAATTTAGTCTCTGGGCAAATTATCACAAAATCTGATTCATTTAAAGGTGAATTGATATGGTTTTACCGATTAAGAATCATCTGAACTGCATGTTTGTTGAACGATTTCCATAAAGAAAAGGCCTTCATTACTCAATTTGCATTGTCTACTGAAGACAACCATTAATAAGTCAGCACTGCCCCCTGCTGGATGCTTTGTGTTTATTATGCAATAATTGTGTACAAATGATTTACATAAAATATTTGATTTTTTTCTTAATTTCAATAAAAGATGCACAAAAATCAGAATATTCCAGCTGTCTGAATATTCCTCCATGCCTATTAATCTGGTCAGATAAACATTTCCTCCTAAAGAAGACTTGATTTTCTAGGTTTGAGAATCATGAGTTTTAAAACAATGAATTCCAATGTGTTAACAAAGAGAAAGACAGAGATAGAAAGATAGAGAGATAGAGATGAGGAAAAAATAGAGAGAAATTGGAAGAGAGTAAATTCTCATCAGAGTAAATGGGGGCTGTTTTTCTATCTTAGCAACCTCAAAAATAAACTTAAGTAAATGCTTACTTTGTGACAACACCAGATGCAGTTCTTATAACATATATGCTAATTCTAGTACATGGGAAAACTCTTTATCTTTTTGAGATAAAATTTAAGCTGTGATCTTGGTTGACTTCAATGATCAGTTCTCTTGCTGTGAAAATGGTAGGCTTCCATCAAACAGATTAAATCGTGTTTGTTTGGGAGTTGGCCAGAAAATTGCTGTACCCACACAGTAAGAGCATTAAAACTGACTGAATCATGGCTCAAATTTTGACTTATAAAGTAAGGAAAAACAGACAGTAATAAAAGATACTATTGCGTGAATAGTTCTTACATGGTACTAAAAGAAGAAAGAATAGCTAGCATACATTAAATTATGTGCCATAAATGATTATGACAGGGACACATAGATGCAGTTTTGATAAGACCAATGCAAATGCAATGTGAGCCATCATTTCTGTGTTGACCCCTTTAGCTCTGAAAGAAAGCTTCTCTGATGCTCTCTGACCATTGAATCCCACTGGGCACCTTCTTGAGCCAGAAAACTCCCAGATGGACTAGCTCTATACAGGAGTTTATAAGGCATGCAACATAAAATGAAGAATCTGTGTAAAAAGTCCTACAAAATAAGGTTTTTAAAACCTCTATTGCAGGAGTGTTCCTCCTGTCTTAGCCTCCCAAGGTCCTGGGATTACAGGTATGAGCCACCATGCCCAGCCCAGAGCCAAATAATTATTTGTTGTAGTGGGTTGTCCAGTGCATCATAAGATGTTTAAAAGCATCCCTGAACTCAGTCCATTAGATGTCAGTAATAACATCCCACCACTACCAGTTGTAATAACTAAAAATGTCTCCAGACATAGTCAAATGTCCCCTGTGGAACCAAAATGGTTCAATGTTGAGATTTTGAAGTACAATGGTTTCTGAACAATGGCTTTAAATCATTTAAGTCTTCTCCAACTCTCAAAGGCTTAAAATCCAGGTTCTGTGAATAAACTTACTAATCTGTGAAAACATTCAACATTTTAAAAAGCAAAACACAAATTTTGAGAATTGTGAAGGTTTTTTAAAGATCTGGATACTTTTAATACCAAAGAAGATTTAACACCTCTTCTTATATAAAGGATGGTTGAAAATTGCTTGTCAATCTCAAATAAAATATACTGTATGCCAGACAGTACAAAATATTTTAGAAGAATTATGATATTCTTATTTTCAGGTGGTGATTTAGCATCAACAATAAGTCTTTTCTTTGTTGATAAACAGAAAATTATGGCTGTAGACATAATGAAGCAATTGTGAAGCTAAAAATGGTGAATAAGAGGATCCAAGATGGCTACTGTGGAGCAACAACCCAGTGACTCTCTCACTGAGCAAGGCAGAGAGTAGGGACCCAGCTGTTGAGAGACAGAGACACCCCAACACTTTTGGATGGGTGAAGCATCCTCAACCCAGAAAAGGCCTCTCAGAACACATAAAGACCAGAAAGCAACAGCAGATGCAATAATCCAGATGTTCCATCCTCTGCTATGTGCCAGGCTCGCACAAGAACTGAAGACTTGCCAAGTGAATGAGAGTGGGTTAATAATCCTAAAACACTCTGGATAGATTAACCCCCCTCTCAGTCATGACTGAATCATCAGTCCTATGCAGGAGGAGTCCTGGTCAGGGCACAGCAGCAGGCAACTGGAGGCCAAGTGGAATGGGGACCAAACCTGCACTAAGTCAGTCACTGTGAATGCAGCTTCCACCAGCAAAGCCTGCTGACTGGCTCCTAGGCAGGAACAGCTGGTGGCCACCTTCCTAGACAGATCAGAAAGAATCACCTCCAAGTCCTGCGTGCCTATAGGGTGAATCCTCCCTTTCTCCAGTGGCAGGGAACTCACTCTTTTTTAAAGAGCAGAGTGTGGACTTGAACAGGAGAGAGTGACACAAAAGACACCCGAAGGCTTTCTCAGTAGGAAGGCTTCTGGGCTGAAAACCACAGATAGCAGATGGGACCCATCCCCCACCCACTCTCTGCAGAGAGTTAGCATCAGGGGCTGAAAATTAACTTGACTAGGTTGACAGCAGGAGAGAAAACCTACAATACAGAAACCTGCCACAGGGTGGAGTAAGGAGCAGAAGTGAATGTCTCTCCCTCTCTCACTGAGTAACCTATACTGAACTACAGGAAGAGGTCTAGAACACAGAGGGTCATTTGCTAGCTTCAGAGGAACAAAACCAAAGTGGAATTATAGAGAGGCCTGTCACAAATGAGGAAAAATTAATGAAAAAAAATAGGCAACCCTCAGAGTCCTAAAGAGACATCACCCAAAAAGCAGCTATCAGAGCACAAACAATGGAAACCTCTCAGAATGACCTGTCTCAGATGATAGTCATAGAGATCAGAGGGTGAATAGCTAAAATGAACAGAAAGAACCAAGAGAAACTAAAAGCAAAACTCACCAAAATCATACCGGAAGCAAAAGCAGAGTTGGCCAATTTCAGAAAAGCCCATTCTGAAATAATGGAAATGAAGAACTTCATTCTGGAAATAAAAACACAGAAACAAGCATAGGGAGCAGGATAAACCAGGCAGAGGAAGACATCTCAGAGCTTGAAGACCAAAATATGGAATTAATTCAGTCTGTCAAAAACATAGGATAAAAACTCAAAAAGAAGGAGCAAAGCCTCCAAGAGATGTGGGACTATGTTGAGAAGCCAAATCTACACTTAGTCAGTATCTCTGAAGCAGAAAGAGAAACTGAGAACACTATGAGACAAGCATTCCATGAGATCATCCAAGAAAACTTCCCACATCTTGATAGAGAGGCAACCATTCAAGCACAAGTGATTTGGACAACCATCACAATGTATCACCTGAGAAGATCATCCCCAAGACACGTAGTAATCTGCCTCTACAAAGTAATCCTAAAGGCAATGAGAGAAAAAGGTCAGACTACTTTCCAGGGAAGACCCATCAGCATTGTTCCAGATTTATCTGCAGAAACACTATAAGCCTAAAGAGACTGGAGTCCAATTTTTAACCTTCTTAAATACAAGCAATTCCAAAGCCAACAATTTTCCACCCCACCAAGCTAAGCTTCTTCATTGATGGGGAATTAAAATCCTTCCTGGGCATCTAATTCCCAAGAGAATATACTGCCTCAAGATCAGACCTTCAGGAGACATTTAGGAAGGTGTTAAATACAGAAACAAAACAAAACAAAAAAGTCATATCCATTACAAAAGTGCAGGCAAGCACAGAGTTAACAGGGCACTCCCAAAAATGAAAGTTGACACATATGTAAATACAAAAGGAAACAAAGCAACCCACTAAGAGCCCTATAACAGGGACAACTCTCACATTTCAATAATCAGTGTGAATGTGAATGAACTAAATGCACCACTGAAGAAGCATAGCATGGCAAACTGGATAAAGAAGCATGATTGAACAGTTCGCTGCCTCCAGGAAACTCATTTCACTGCAAAGGACCCACACAGGCAAAAAGTTGGGGGCTGGAAAATGGTCTTTCAGGCAAGTGGAAAATAGAAGAGAGCAAGTGTAGCTATTCTCATATCATATATAGTAGACTTCAAATCATCAGAAATTAAAAAGGACACAGAAGTACATTGCATATCAATCTATCAGCAATAAATATTCATCTTAAACATAAAAGCACCCAACATAGGAGTACTAGGTTGTATAAAACAAATACTAAATATACTAAGAGAGTACAATGACTCTCACACAATCATAGTTGAAGACCTAAAACCACGCTAACGGTTTTAGACAGATCATCAAGGCAAAAAAACCAATAAAAAGATTTGGAACCCTAACCTGACACTTGATCAAATGGATTTTAGATGTCTACAGAGTACTCCACCCAACATTTACAGAGTACACATTCTACTCATCAGCACATGGAACATACTTCAAAATCAGTTATATTCTGAAGCATAAATCAAATGTGAAGAAATTTCAAAAAATTAAAATAATACCATGTATCTTCTCAGATCACGGTGGAATAAAAATAAATATCAACAGCAAGAAGATTCCCCAAATACACAAAAACAAGGACACTAAACAACATGCTGCTGAATAACATCTGGGTCAACATGAAAAGCAAGACAGAAATAAAAAGACTCCTGGAAACAAATGAAAACAAAGACACAACTTATCAAAAACTCTGGATGCCATAAAAACAGTGGTAAGAGGAAAATTTATAGCATTGCATGCACACATCAAGAAAACAGAAAGATCCCAAGTATACAGCCTAACATCACACCTAAAGGAACTGGAATGGCAAGATCATATAAATCCTAACCTTAGCAGAAGAATACAGACTACCAAGGTAAAATCACAATTGCAGGATATAGAAGACAAAATACCATAGGAAGGATCAACAAGACCAAAAGCTGGTTCTTGGAAAGGACAAATAATATTGATAGACCCTGGCCAGATTGGTGGATCCTGGTCAGATGGACTAAAGAGAGAGAGAGAGAGAGAGAAAGAAAGTCCAGATAAATGCCATTAAAAATTCAAAAGGTGAAGTCACAAATGACCATGAAGACATGCAAAAGATTATCAGAGATTACTATAAACATCTGTATGCAAATAAACTAGAAAACCTAAAGAAAATGAATGACTTTCTGACATCACACAGCTTCCCAAGGCTGAAACAAGAAGAAACTGAAACTCTAAGCAGACCAATAACAATTCAGGAAATCATTTCAGTAATAACAAATCTCCCCACCAAAAAAAAAAAAAAAAAAAAAATCCAAGACCAGATGGCTTCCCAGCTAAATTCTACAATATATACAAAGGGGGGACTGATACCAATCTTACTGAAAGTATTCCAGGCTACTGAGAATGAAGGAATTCTCCCCAACTCATTTTTATGAAGCTAACATCATACTGATACCCACATTTGGCAAAGACCCAATAAGGAAAGACTATTGCAGGCCAATCTCCTTGATGAACATAGATGTAAAAGTTCTCAACAAGATTCTAGCACTCATATCCAACAACACATCTCAAGAATCACCCACCATGACCAGGACAGTTTCATTCCTGGGGTGCAGGGCTGGTTCAACATTCACAAGACCATAAACATAATTGAGCACATTAACAGATATAAAACCAAGAACCACATGTTTATATCATTAGATGCAGAAAGAGCATTCAACAAAATCCAGTATCCCTTCTTGAAAAAAGCCCTTGAGCACCTAGGCATAAAAGGAACATTCCTCAAAACAGCAAAGAGTCATCTGTGATAAACCCACAGTCAACATTTTGCTCTACAGGCAGAAGCTGGACACATTCCCCCCAAGAACAAGAACAAGACAAGGAAGACTACTCTCACCCTTTCTGTTCAACATAGTGCTGAAAATCCTAGCCAGAGTAATCAGGCAAGAGAATAACATTACGGTATCCAAATAGGAAAAGAGGAAGTTAAGTTGTTTCTCTTTGTGGAATATATGATTCTATATCTAGAAAACCCTAAGGAGTATGTCAAAAGCCTCCTTGCATCAATAAATGACTTTGGTAAAGTCTCAGTCTACAAAATCAATGTGCAAAAGACAGTTACATTTCTATACACCAGCAACAAGCAGGCAGAGACTAAATAAAAAGCACAATCCCATTCACAATGGCCACAAAAAGGGGAAAACCTTGGCATCCACCTAACCAGAGAAGTGAAAGACCTTTACGAGAACTACAAAATGCCACTCAAAGATCAAGGATGAAACAAACAAATGGAAAAACATTCCATGCTCATGGATTGGAATAATCAATAGTGTCAAGATGCCCATCCTATCCAAGGCAATCTACAGATTCAGTGCAATACCAATCAAATTACCAGCATCATTTTTCCCAGATCTGGAAACGACAGTACAGAAATTCATATGGAAATAAAAAAGTGCTTCAATAGCCAAAACAACTATAGCAAAAGGAACAAAGTGAGAGGTATCCCACTTGCAGACTTTAAACTTTACTACTAGACTGCAGTAACCAAAACAGCTTGGTACTGGTACAGGAACATGCACATAGAACAATGGAACAGAAAAGAGATTCTAGAAGCAAAAACATGAACTCTCCATCAACTCATCTTTGACAAAGTCACCAATAACAATCACTGGGGAGAGGAGACCATATTTAGTAAATGATGCTGGAAAAACTGGCCAGGCACATGCCAAAGAATAAAACTGGACATCTACCTATCATCATATACAAAAATCAACTGAAAATCAATCAAAGACCTAAATGTAAGACCTCAAACTACAAGAATCCTAGAAGAAAACATAGGAAACACCATTATGCACATTGGAGAGGCAACAAATTATTTACCAAGTACCCAAAAGTGAATGCCATAAAAGCTAAGATAGACAAGTGCCACCTCATCAAACTGAAAAGCTTTTGCACAGTGTAGAAACCATCAAAAGGGTAAAGAGACAACCAACAGAATAAGAAAAAGTATTTGCAAATTATGCATATGACAGAGGCCTAACATCCAAGATCTACAAGGAATTCAAATGAAGTGAAAGGAAAAAAAACCCATTATGGAGTGGGCAAAAGATATGAACAGACACCTCTCAAAAGATGACATACAAGCAGCCAACAGATATATGGAAAAATACTCAGCCTTATTAATCATCAGAGAAATGTAAATCAAAATTATAATGAGATACCACTCAAATCTGGTAAGAATGGCTATCAGTAATAAGTCAAAAAACAACAGATGTTGGCATGGGTGTGGAGGAAAGGGAACACTTCGACACTGTTGATAGGAGTGCAAGCTAGTTCAACTGCTATGGAAAGTAGTCTGGCAATTCCTAAAAGAACAGAAAATTGACCTTCCATACGATCCAGCAATCCCTCTCCTGGGGATATACCCGGAGGAACATATATCATTTTACAAAAAAGCTGTACCCTCATGTTTATTGCTGCATGATTCATAATAGCAAAAACATGGAACCAATTCCACTGTCCATTGAAAGTGAAAAGGATTGCCTCTGAATATTCCAAGCAATCCTTACTATCACGGAAGCAGAACCAAGGATATGCAAGATGACTCCTCTGGGACATAATTTGCTTTGGGGGATTATTTTTTATTTTATTTTATTTTAATAGTGGGGTACAAGTGAAGACTTAATACACAAGTAAGTTGCATACAGTTGGACTTCTAGCTGACCCTCTCTCTCCTTGATAGTGGACCAAGTATACTGTGTGTTTCATGTGCCCTGCCCTCTTTTCTCTCTCTCTGTTCCCTAGCAGTGTTCAGCTTCTGATTATATTCCCAGAAGAGGGATTACTGGATTATATGGACACTCAATTTTTAGTTCTTTGAGAAATTGCCACACTGCTTTTCAGAAAAGTTGAACTAGCTTACACTCCCACCAATAGTGTAGAAGTGTTCCTTTTTCTCCACACCATGCCATCATCTATTGTTTTTGACTTATTACTGATAGCCATTATTATTGGATTTGGGTGGTATCTCATTGTAATTTTGATTTGCATTTCTCTGTTGATTAGTGAGGTTAAACATTTTATCATGTGTTTCTGGCTACTTGTATATCATCCTTTAAGAAGTGTCTGTTCATGTTCCTTGCCCATGGGGTTATTTGCTTTTTTCCTCTCAATTTGTTGAAATTCCTTGTAGATACTGGATGTTAGACTTTTGCCAGATGTATAGCTTGCAAATAATTTTTCCCATTTTGTGGGTTGTCTCTTTACTCTCTTGATAGTTTCTTTCATGGTGCAAAAACTTTTCAGTTTGAAAAAGTGCCACTCGTCAATCTTGACTTTCGTTGCATTTGCTTTTGAGATCTTCACCATGCCTACTTTGATGTCCAGGAGGGTATTCCCTAAGTTTTATTCCGAGATTCTTACAGTTTGAGGTCTTACATTTAAGTCTTTGATGCATTTTGAGTTCATTTTTGTCTATGGTGATAGGTAAGGGTCAAATTTCATTCTTCTGCATGTGGCTAGTCAGTTTTCCCAGCACCATTTTCTAAATATGGTTTCTTTTTCCCAATATTTGTTTTTGATGACTTTGTCAAAGATGAGTTCCTTGAGAGACCATGGTTTTATTTCCAGATTTTCTGTCCTGTTTTATTATTCTATTTGTCTATTCCTGTACCAATACCATGCTGTCTTGGTTGCTGTAGCCTTGTAATAAAGTACAAAGTCTAAAAATGTGATACCTCCAGCTTTCTCCTTTTGCTGAGCATGGCTTTAGCTATTCAGGTTCTTTTTGGCTTCCATATAGATTTCTGTATTGGCATTTCTAGGTCTGTGAAAAATGATGTTGGCAATTTGGAGGGATTTCATTGAATCTGTAGATTGTCTAGGGTAGGATCGGCATCTCAATGATTTTGTTTCTTTTATTCCATGGGCATGAGATGTTTTTCCATTTTTTGTATCAGTCATGATTCCTTTGAGCAGTATTTTGTGGTTCTCATTGTAAAGGTCTTTCACTTTGGTTAGGTGAATGCCAAGATCTTTCATTTTTTGGTGGTTATTATTAATGGAATTGTGTTTTTTATTTGCTTCTCAGCCTGCTTGTTTTTGGTGTATAGAAATTTAACTGTTGAAATGGGGGAGAGGAGGAAGATAGCAGCCGAGTCAGTCAGACTGTGCAAGTTCTGGTGTGAGTGAGTGAGTATATGGAGAATTGAGTGTACATGTTGATGAGTGAGTAGGTATGTGAGTGGCTGACTGAGTGAGGTCTCAGGAGCAAGCTGCCAGGGCTCTCCTGGTGTAGCAGCTGGTGCTGCAGCTGCTTGGCCTGGACCCTAGTGACTACCGGGGCACAGAAGCCAAGCCCCATTTTTTCTTCTTTTTTTTAAAAAATAAATAAAACAGTTCCTGGAAAGAAGATGCTGGGAGAGACTGACAAAGTGGGGTCTCACGGGCAAGTGTTCTGCTAGGTCCCTAGCACTTCCAGGTCACAGAAGCTGAGTGCCATTTTTTTTAACAAAAAAAATAGTTTTCCTGCAAAGAAATGGCAGGAAGAGACTGCCGGTGCCAGGCTCTGCCTCATCACTGCAATGGGAGAGACTGCTGGCTCCAGGCTTTGCCTCACCACTGCAGCACCTGGCCAGACTCTGGCAGCAAGGGCTGCAGAGGGAGCCCAGAGGCAGAGTCCCACTGGAGAAGGTGAAAGAGGCACCCTGCCACCAACTTGAAAACGGGGCAGGACCACATCTTTAGAATATAAAAAAAAGCATTATACTTTTCTTATAAAGTACACAACTACTAAAATAAATATGAATAATTTTAGGCTTCCATAGCTATATAAAAAGGTAAGCTAGATCTGGGACTCAGTAGGATATTTACCTCAAGTGCAGGGGAAAAAGGAGACAAGATCAAGCATCTATATGGTTAGATGAAGATATTGTCAAGGTCTTACCCTTTGTTTTAAATGGTGGTTTTATATGTGCTTTTTACATTACATAAGTAATCAAGCAAAGAAATGTGAGTTGATAGTATGTCATGAACCAAAGACAAAGACTAATCTACTTCTGTGCACCTAAGATCTAGAGAAAGCAAATAGAAAAGAAATAAAATAAACTTTCAACTAAAAGCCTACTTTCACAAAAGCTAAGAAAAGAATAATATCCAAAGAAAGGAGGAGAAAGATTAATAAAGATAAAGGTAGACTACAGAAACTGTCACAAGAGGGCAAGGGTTTTTTTTCTTTCATTAATTTTTAAATATATTTTTAAAAATTTTGCCTGATTAATGAAGTAAAATAACAAATGAAAACAGCCGAAATGATCACTGGGGAATAAAAGCTATTCTTTGAAAAGATCCATAACAAATACAATTCTTTGAAGAATATGATCAAGAAAATAAGAAAGAGGGTTATGCCAGGATATGTATCAAATGTGCAATAAACCAGAATTTGACTTACAAAAAAAAAAAAAGAAAGAAAGAAAACGGGGCAGGGAAGAGCTCCGACTTGCTCACCACGGAGCAACAGACCTGATCTCTATAACCAGCGGATCAACTACTCAGGGGTTGATCATGACCCAGAGGGAATATTCTGAAAGCACAAACTTTGGAGTGACCTGACCAGTGCTGAGTTTCAGTCACCCTACCCCTTACACTGATTCAGCCTAGGAACAAAAGGTGTGGCCAGAAAAGGAAGAAGAAGACCTCCAAAGAGATCAGCGGTGAGTCTGGGGCTGACCCAACCCCTCTCCTCCCCAGCAACACTCTGAACGTCAGACCCACACTGCTGGGGCACAACTAAGAGGAATAAACCCAGGCAAAACCTGAATATCAGGTGCAATAGGAGAATTCCATTGCAGGACAGGCCTGGTTGGGGCACCTCTCCCATGAGTACATACCTGGGGAAGAGACAATCCCATGTCTCCCCACTAGAGGGGATTCCCTTGACCATATGTGAGTGGAAGGAGAGGACTGCAGTCCCATCCACCCCCACTGCCCCTCCTTTTTCCCTGATCCGGACACTGGGGAGAGAGTGAAAAAGGTGGAAGATCTGCAAGGTGATAGCAGAGAAGCAGATGAGAGGAACAACTACAGAAACTGTCACAAGAGGGCAAGGGTTTTTTTTTTTTCTTTCATTAATTTTTAAATATATTTTTAAAAATTTTGCCTGATTATTTGTTAATTTTTCAATTTTTAAAATATTTTTCCTTTGTGGATTAATGTGCATGTGAGGGTTTGATCTGCATCCCCCCTCTTTTTTTCCTTCTTCTTTTCTTTTTCTTTCTTCTTTTTTGTTTTCTCTTTATGTGTGTATGTGAATGATTGGGTGTTCATCTTTCAGTTTTTCTGTTTTAGGTTTGATAGTTGAATTTTGCTCTTTTGTTCTTCTCTTTTTTTATTTAGTTTAAGGTGTGTGTGAATATATGTGTGAAGGTTCAATCTGAATTCCTATTTTTTTCTCATTTTTTTGGTCTTTCTCTTTTTCTTCTCCATTCATTTTGTGCTGGGTGTGTGTGTGTATGTGTGTGTGTGTGTATGTGTGTGTGTGTGTGTGTGTGTGTGTGCGCGCACGCACGCACACTTAGTTTTCCTGGTTTTTGTGGTTATTGTTGTTGTTTTGTTTCACTTTGTTGTTATTTCAGTTTGTTTTGGGGTGTGTGTGTGCGCAATTGTGTTTTGCTTTCATTACAGCTTTCAATGTTCTGTGTGGGGTTTTTTTTCCCATTAAAAAAATTTTTGTTCATCTTATTTCATTCTATCTTTCTCTGTTCTCTTCATTGTTGCAATGGTATCTTAGACTCAGGGGGTACACATACATACCCATTGCATCATCATATAGAATGGTGGTGGGGAGTGGGTCTCAGGGAACACATAACACAATCACTGAACACTGTGATTTGCAAGTAGTTTCTGAATCTTAGCTCCCCATCCTCTACCTTATTTGACTTTCAAAACTACAAGAGACAGCAAAGCTTCCCACCCAAAGTCCTATTTCAAAATATAATAAATCCAGTGCCTGGATCAAGGGAAGAATAGAGGACTGAGCAAGTATCAGAAGCAAAAGCCTCTCCTACTGCCATTGAATAACAGATACTGAGTGATCTCTCACAGAAACAAAGATCTGAATATCACATGTTCTCACTCATAAGTGGACCTTGAACAATTACTGTAATACTATAAGAAAAGAATGGACAGTGGCAGGAAACTATGAGAGGGGGGCAGGAAGGGGAAAGGAGGTGGGATTAGTCAATATCTGTCTGGGGAAAGGGGGGCACACCTCATAAACAAGGGTACCTGCACAATGAATATTTGTATGCCTAACCTTTAACTGTTACCCACAATTTTAAAATAAAAAAAAATTTTAAAAAAGAGATAAAGCAAGAGATCTCTCACAAATGAGGAAAACCAATGGAAGACCACAGGTAATTTCAAGTATAACAAAGAGAAAACACCTGAAAAATCAGACTAGGGAGCACAAACAATGAATTTCCCCAATGACTAGACCCAGCATAAAACAGGGATTAGGGAATGGATGGAAAAAGTGAATAAGACTCAAGAAAGACAAGATGCAACCCTGAAAGAACTTATAACCAAGATTTTGACCATAAAAAAATTTCATCCAGGAAATAAATAGCAAGATGACAAGCATGGAAAGCAGAATTAATCTAGCAGAAGAAGAATCTCAGAACTTGAAGACCAGAACATGGAATTAACCTGATCTGTAAAAAAACATAGAAACAAAACTCAGAATGAAAGAACAAGACCTACAAGAGATGTGTGACTATATCAAGAGACCAAACCTACACCTGATTGGTATCCCAGAAGAAGGAAGGGAAATGGAGAACCCCTTGGAGCAAGCATTCCAGGAGATTATCCAAGAAAACTTTCCCCATTTCACCAGAGATATGGCCAAACACAAGAGATACAGAGAAATCTCACAAGATATCAAATAAGAAGACCAATTCCTAGACACATAGTAATTCAACACAAAAGAAAAAGTCCTAAAGACAGCAAGAGAGAAAAGTCAGATGTCCGACTACCTACCAGGGAAAACCAATTAGAATAGCAGCAGACCTATCAGCAGAAACACTACAAACAGAGACTGGAGTCCATTATTCAAAGTCCTCAAAGATAAACAATTTCAGCCAAGAATTTCCTACCCAGCTAAGCTCAGCTTCATCAGTGATGGAGAATTAAAATCCTTCCCAGATATCCAATCCCTAAGAGATTATACAGTTCTGCAGGAGACACTTGAAAAGGTATTAAGCACAGAAGAAAGAAAGAAAAAAAAGAATGACCACACATTTCCTAACAGAACAGCAGAATATAGAAACAACAGAGAATACAATGCAACAACAAACTTGAAAACACACACATATATCAACCCCAAAGCCAAAATAAAACAAAAGCAAAGAAAGAAAAAGTGTTTTAACAACCTCATTACAGCAACACACAATCATATTTCAATAGTTACCTTGAATGTGAATGGACTAAATGCATCACTGAAAAGACACAGAATGGCAAACTGTATAAGAAACCATGACCCAATTATTAACTACATTCAGGAAACTCATCTCACCACAAGGGACACACACACAGACTCAAAGTTAAAGGATAAAAAACAAATTTCCAGGGAAATGGATCACAAAAAAAGGCAGCAGTCTTGATCATAATATCAGACAAAACAACCATTAAGGTATCAAAAATTTAAAAAAGATACGAAAGGACACTACATAACAATAGAAGGTTTAATCTGTCAACAAGAAATATCCATTCTAAACGTATAAGCACCCAACACAGGAGCACCAGCATTTATAAAGCAACTACTAAGTAAACTAAAGAAAGATATTGACTCTAACACTATTATAGCAGGGAACTTGAATACCCCACTAACAGCCCTAGATAGATCACTGAGCCAAAAAAAAAAAAAAATCAGTAAGGAGACCCAGAACCTAAACTTGATACTCAGCCAAATGGACTTAATAGATACCTACAGAATATTCCATCAAACAATCACAGAATATACCTTCTACTCATCACCACATGGAACATACTCCAAGATCAATCACATCTTCAGCCATAAATCAAGAATAAGCAAGTTTCATGAGGTTGAAATATTTCTATGCACCTTCACAGACCACAGTGGAACAACAAGAACAAAAATATCAACACCAACAAAATTTCCCCAAGCCCACAAAGACATGAATTCTAAACAGCATGATGCTGAACAACTACTGGGTCAACACTGAAATCAAAATAGAAATTAAAAGATTCCTGGAAACAAATGAAATGATGAAACATCATACCAAAACCTCTGGGATGCCAGGAAAACAGTTCTAAGAAGGGAATTTATATCTCTACAAGCACACTTCAAGAAAATGGAAAGACCACAAGTTGACAGCCTAACAAATCACCTAAGGGACTTGGAAAGACAAGACCACCAAAACCCTAACTTTAGCAGAAGAATTCAGATCATCAAAATAAAAGTCCAAATATAGGACATAGAAGACAAAAATATCATAGAAAACATCAACAAAACAAAAAGCTGGTTCTTTGAAAGAATTAACAAGATTGATGAACCTCTAGCCAGAATGAACAAGAAAAAGAGAAAAAAGGCCCAAATAAACACAATCAGAAATACAAAGGATCAAATCACAACTGACCCCAAAATAACACAAAAGATCATCAGAGATTATTATGCACACTGTATGGAAACAAGCTTGATAACCTAAATGAAATGGAGAACTTTCTGATATCACACAACCTCTCCAGGTTGAAACAAGAAGACATTGAGACACTAAATAGATCAATAGCAACCCAGGAAATTGTTATAAGAAACTACCTACAAAAAAAAAAAAAAAGCCCTGGACTAGACGACTTTCTGGTAGAATTCCACAATTCGTACAAAGAGGAGCTGATACCAATCCAATGAAAGTATTCCAGGCAATTGAGAAAGATGGAATCCTCCCCAAATCATTTCACAAAGCTAACATCACACTGATACTCAAACCGGGTAAATATCCAACAAAAAAGGAGAACTATAGGTCAATATTCCTTATGAACATAGATGCAAAAATGCTCAACAAGATTCTAGCAAGTTGGATCCAAAAACACATCTCAAAAATCATCCACCAAGATCAAGCAGACTTCATCTCCAGGATGCAGTGCTGGTTCAATATCCACAAGACCATACATGTAATTAAATACATCAACAGATGTAAAAACAAGAACCACATGATTACATTATTAGATACAGAAAAAGCTTTTGATAAAATCCAGCATCCCTTCTTGATAAAAACCCTCAAACACCCAGGTGTAGAAGGAACATACCTTGAAATAGTAAGTGCCATCTATGATAAACCCACAGCTAACATATTGCTAAATGGACAGCAACTGGAAATATTTTCCCTGAAAACTGCCAAGGGAGGGAGGGGCACACCTCATCAACAGGTGTACTTGTATAATGAACATTTGTATACATAACCTGAATTGTACCCTACATCTTTAAAATAAAAAAAATTTTTTAATGAAATTCAACTGTCTCTTGTGTATTTATTTTTTTATACTAAGACTTTACTGGAGTTGTTTATCAGTGTGAGGAGGTTTGTTTGTTTGTTTGATTGGTTTTTTTTTTGCAAACTGAGGGTTTCTAGGTATAGAATCATATCATCTACAAAGAGGGATAACTTAACTTCCTCTTTTCCTGTTTGCATACCCCTGATTTCTTTCTCCGGTCTGACTGTTCTGGCTAGGACTACCAGTACAACATTGAATAGGTGAGATAACTCATTTTCCATCCTTTAACTTTGAGTCTGTGTGCGTCCTTGTGGTGAGATGAGTTTCCTGGATGCAGCAAATAGCTGGGTCATATTTCTTATCCAGTTTGCCATTCTGTGTCTTTTCAGTAGTGCACTTTGACCATTCACATTCAGACTGATTATTAAAATGGTGACTGTTTATCACGTCATGAGGTTCTTACAAAGTTTTTTCTTTCTTTATTTGCTTGTTTTCTTTTTGCTTTGGGGTTGATGTATGTGTGTGTTTCCAAGTTTATTGTTGCAATGAATTATCTGTTGTTTCTGTGCTCTGCCATTCTCTTGGGAAGTGTATAATCATTGCTTTTTTCCCCTTCTTCTGTGATTAATACCTTTTTAAGTGTCTCCTATAGAGCTAGTCTGGAAGCTGCATAATCTCTTAGGGATTGGATGTCTGGGAAGGATTTTAATTCTCCATCACTGATGAAGCTGAGCTTGACTGGGTAGGAAATTCTTGGTTAAAATAGTTCATCTTTGAGGTCTTTGAATATTTGACTCCAGTTCCTTCTTGCTTCTAGTGTTTCTGTCAATAGGTCTGCTGCTATTCTTATTGGTTTTCCCCAGTAGATAGTCTGCTCTGTCTTTCTTGCTGCCTTTAGAAATTTTTTTGTGTGTGCTTACTTTGTGTAGTTGAATTACTATGTGTCTGGGGGTTGTTCTTCTCATTTGATGTCTTGTGGGGGTTCTCTGTACCTCTTGTGTTTGCCTGGTCACATCTCTGATGACATGGGAAGGTTTTCTTGGATAACCTCCTGGTATACTTCCTCCTAGGTGTTCTCCATTTACCTTTCTTCTTCTAGGACAATCAGGTGTAGGTTTGGCCTCTTGATATAATTGCACATCTCTATCCTTTTAAAACTCAGGCAAACTGGGTGTTTGTCTTGTCTCCTGTCAGAGGAAACAAATCAAAATGTAAAAAAAAATAATAATAATTGCACATCTCTTATAGGATTTGTTTTTTCTGAGTTTTCTTTCTATGTTTTTTACAGTTTGGGTTAATTCCAAGTTCTGGTCTTCAAGTTCTGAGATTCTTTCTTCTGCTATATTAATTCTGCTTTCCATGCTTGTCATACTGTTATTTATTTCCTGGATGAAATTTTTATGGCCAAAATCTCAGTTACAAGTTCTTTCAGTGTTGCATCTTGTCTTTCTTGAGTCATATTCACTCTTTCCATCCATTCCCTAATTCCTGTCATATTCTCAGGCCAGTCATTGGTGTCTTCATCATTTCAGCTCCAAGTCTGATTTTTCAGGTGTTTTCTCTTTGTTATATTTGAAATTACCTGTGGTCTTCCATTGGTTTTCCTCATTTATGACAGATCTTTTAATTTTCTTTTTAGTCTGCTACTCAGTGGCAGTGGGAGAGGCTTTTGCTTCTGATGTTTGTTCATCCCTTTGTTCTTCCCTGATCTGGGCTCTGGATTTGTTCTATTTTGAAACAGGACTGTGGGTGGGAAGTTTTGCTGTCTCTTGTAGTTTTGAAAGTTGAATAAGGTAGAGAATGGGGAGATAAGATTCAGAAACTACTTGCAATCACAATGTTCACTGATTGTGGTATGTATTCCCTGAGAACACAATGCAATGGGTATGTGTATGGGTATATTACAGTGCAATGGGTATTTTGTATGTACCCTGAGTCCAAGATACAGTAACAGCAATGAGGAGAACAGAGAAAAATAGAATGAAATAAGATGGACAAAAGTTTAAAAAGTAAAACAAAACAAACAAACAACAAAAAAAAAACAAAGAAAGCAGAAACCAAAGGGAAAAAAATAGAAATTCAGACTGTACCCTCACACATATATTAACACACACCTTAAACTAAAAGAAAAAAAAGGAGAGGAACAAAAGAGTAAAAATGAACCAACAACAACAGCAACAACAAAAACCCCCGAAAGATGAACACCCAGTCATTCGTATACACACATGAACAGAATACAAAAAACAAAGAAAAAGAAAAGAATAAAGGGGGACATGCAGATCAAATTCTCACATACACATTCATGCACAAAGGAAAAATATTTTAACAATTAAAAACTAACACACAGGCCAAATTTTTTAAAAATTCAAAAAAGCAAAAATAAACCTATCCTCCTGTGGCAGATTCTGTAATTATTCCTCTTGTCTGCTTCTCTGCTGTCTCCTGCAGAGCTCCCGCCTCTTTCACTCTCTCCCTAGTATCCAGACCAAGGAAAGAGGAGGGGCAGTGTGGGTGGGAAGGGCTGCAGTCCTCCCCCCAACTCTCATATGGTCAGGGGGATCCCCTCCAGTGGGGAGGTGTGGGATTGTCTCTTCCCCAGGTATGTACTCATGGGGTTGTGCCCCAGCCAGGCCTATACTGGAATGGAGTTCTCCTATTGCGGTTGAAGTCCAGGTTCTGCCTGGGTTCGTCCATCTCAGTCATGTCCCAGCTGTGTGGGTCTGACATTCAGAGAATTGCTGGGGAGGAGAGGGGTTGGGTCAGCTCCAGACTCACCACTGATCTCTTTGGCAGCCTTCCTCTTCCTTTTCTGGCCACATCCTTTGTCCATAGCTGAATCAAGGTAGGGGGTGGGGTGCCTAAGACTCAGCACTTGTCCTGTCCCTCTGAAGTTTGTGGGGATATTCCCTCTGGGTCACAATCAACCCCTGAGTAGCTGATCCACCAGTCACAGAGATCAGGTCTGTTGCTCTGTGGTGAGCAAGTTAGGGTACTTCCCTGCCCTGTTTTCAAGATGGAAGTGGGGTGCCTCTTTCATTTTCTCCAGTGGGACTCTGCCTCTGGGCTCCCTCTGAAACCCTTGCTGCCAGGGTCTGGCCAGATGCTGCAGTGGTGAGGCAAAGCCTGGAACCATCAGTCTCTCTCGCTGCAGTGATGAGGCAGAGCCTGGAGCTGACAGTCTCTCCCCATGCTTCGTTGCAGGAAAACTTTTATCCATTAAAAAAATGGCACTTGGCTTCTGCAACCTGGGAAGCACTAGGGACCAAGAAGAGCAGCTGCAGCACCAGCTGCTTTACCAGGAGGGTCCTGGTCACTTGCTCACAAGTCTCCACTTAGTCAGTCTCTCCCAGCATCTTCTTCCCAGGAAAGTTTTTATTTATTTTAAAAAAGAGAAAATGGCACTCAGCTTCTGCATCCTGAGAATCACTAGGGTCCAAGCCAAGCCCCTGTGTCACCAGCTGCTTCACCAGGAGAGCCCTGGGTGCTTGCTTCTGAGCCCTCACTCGGTCAGTTGCTCACATGCCCACTCACTCTCTGATATGTACACAAAATTTTCCATACACTCACTCACACCAGGACTCACATAGTTTTACTGGCTCAGCTGCCATCTTCCTCATCTCTTCCCATGCCATTTCTTAAATGCTAAATTCTCTATTATTACTCTTTTGTATCAGCATATCATGCCTGCACTAATTTGCCCTAATAAATAAAAGAGTAAGTCAGAATATATAGAATTAAAATATTTGGGAAATAACACTAAAATTATTAGAGAACTTTTAGAATATTGCTTAAAGAATAAAGAAGGCATCCTAAGATGTAATATTTCATATGGGAAGTTATGCATTTACCATTTCTAAAAATTTGCACTAGCAATGGCAAAATAATAATAATGATAACACAAAATACAATGACCCCTAGAAATAATAAAAATTCATGAAAACAAACTTCCAGACATGATGTTCTTCAACTAAAGGACAGAAGCAAATCAAAGTATTATCAAGAATAACAATTAATTTGGGACAAACTATATTGGCATTCTCTTAGCTTAGATGCATATAAACATATGCCAATAAGGAAATAGATGACATAAAGTAGAAAATTATTGGGAAGGGGAGGAGTATAGAGGTGATAAGGAGAAAGTGAGGTAAAAAATGGGAGAAACAAGTTTTTAAAGTTTCTATGGTTTTGTGTAAAGAATGAGGTATTATTTCCAAAAAAACAGTACTGGGAAATGAGAGAATGATCAGTTTGTCATGAAAAAGAGTGATAAAACCATAAGACACATAATTTTAAAGATGGTGGTAGAAAGAAAAAGGCCACCATTTTTTAGGAAAGGCTAGATGTTATTGAATTCTGGATATGCTGAGTAATATTTGTATGTTACAGTTAGATATTCTGTGAACAAAACAAAATAACTTTATATGGACAATTCTGAAAGAACAATTGCTACAGTGGGAGTGAAATTCTCTAGTTCCTGATCTCTCTTTCCACTCTGAAAAAAATATTTCTGAAATATATTCCTTCCCTGCCCTGTTATTTAAATTGTTGAGAATGTGAACTGATACAGACATGGAAAATAGTATGGCGTTACCACAAAAAATTAAAAGTAGTAATTCCACTTATTTAGTCAAGGGAAATGATATCAGTATCCAGAAGAGAAATCTGTACTCCCATGTTCACTTTATATTAATCACAATCACCAAGGTATGAAATTAACCTAAGTTTCTGTTGATAAATGAATAGATCAAGAAAATATATAATACATGTTATACCGCCATAAAAAAAGATGAAAATCCTGCCATTTGTGACAACATGGATGAACCTGGAGGACATCATGCTAAGTGAAGTAAGCAAGATACAGAAAGACAAATATGGTATGATTTCACATATGTGGAAATCTAAGAAAGTCATACTCGCAGAAGCAGAGCAGAATGGTGTTTGCCAGAAGCTGGAGGGTGAGAGAAATGGGGAAATGTTGGTCAAAGAGTACACAATTTCATTTAATGGTGAATAACATATAAATTCTAGGGATCTAATGTATAGCATGGTGACTATGCTGTGCATTTGAAATGTGATAAGAGAGTAGGTTTTAAGTGTTCTTATGCCACACAAAAAGGTAACTATGCGAGGTGATAGATGTGTTAATTAGCTTGATTGTGGTAACTATTTTACAATGCATAAGTACATAAAATCACTATATTGTATACTTAAATATATACAATTTTTATTTGTCAATTATAATATTAAAATAAATTTTGGGCCGGGTGCAGTGGCTCAGGCCTGCAGTCCTAGCACTTTGGGAGGCTGAGGGTGGGTAGATTTCTTGAGCCCAAGAGTTTAAGACCAGCCTGAGCAAAATAGTGAGACCTTGTCTCTTCAAAAAAGTAAAAAAAAATTAGCCAGGCGTGGCGGTGAGTGCCTGTAGTACCAGCTACTCAGAAGGCTGAGGCAGAAGGATTACATGAGCCCTGGAGGTGGAGACAGCGGTGAGCCATGATTGTGCCATTGCCCTCCAGCATGGGCAACAGTGTGAGACCCCAACTCAAAAAATTAAAATTAAAATAAAAAAACTTCAACCTTTACCATACGTAAGCTGACTATCTTGATACCATTGAATTCAGGATAAAAAAAAAAAGGTCCAATAACTAACACTTAAAATACACCAGATTTTGTTTACATGCTTTCCATAAACAAAATGCATGTCATCCAAAAACCACAGGGACTTTGAATGTTCAGGTTACTACATAATAACTAATCATAAGCTATAATTTTGGCTTAATTCATTACATTTCCTGTTTTGTTTATACATTAAACTCTTTTGATGGTCACAATTTTCTTAGAAATAGTTCATCTTCCCCACTAATTGCTATAAGGATGAATGCTAAAAGAATGTATAATCAGCATATTTCCTTAGACATGGGCATAGGTACATTTTAGACATGCAGTGTACTTCAGGAGTGAGGCAAAAGCACCAGGAGTACACAGTACATACATCTGTTTTAACAGTGCAGTAAGTGCTTTACAGGAAAGCACAGTGACTGGGGTGATTCTAGTCCTGGGGAGAAGTGGCAAGGAAGGCTGGGTACCCCTCCAAGGAGGTGACACCTGAGTCAACACTGGTAGGATGAGTAGCAGTCTGTGGAGAGAAAAGATGGGAAAAGTGCATTTTGACATTTATGCTGGTCAAATGGTTAAGTGTAGGAGAAAAAATGGCAATCTTTGATTTGATTTTAATCTTGGAGAAAACGTCTTTCTCTGACTAGCAATAATGTGTAATATACCAACAGATAGGTATAGGGATAGAATAATTTTTTATATCTTTTTTTGTGTTTACATGATGAGATTGATGGAGTGTTAGTAAAGTTTTTTAAGCATAAAAAATTTTGTACTTTCCTGCAAAGTTGATACATATTATCAAAAAATGTGTAAATTGGTCTTACCACACCACTCTTAAAGTTCTTGATCCTTTTCTTCCTGAACTTGCTGCTTATCCAAAAGGCTCAGGTTGGCATGTATTGTCACAAATATGTTACTAACAAAAAAGATTGATCTGAGATCCAAACTTCTTGCAAATCATTGGCTATGCTGATTAACATCAGTTACACACAACGACTGGTTGCCATCTTGTGGGGGCTGGTCCCAATCATAGCCCATGACCTAAGAACATTTAAAAAGTAAGTGATACTGAGTATTTATCCAAGCTATTTCAAGGAACATTTAAACTAGAAAGACCCTGAAGATCATCTAGTCGAGTGGTTCCTTTAGTGGGGCCTCAGGCCCTGTGGGAGTCCTCATAGATACTAATGGGTTTACAAACTGTTGTAATATTTCAAAATCCCAAAGAGAAATCATACACTTAGCAGATGCTATTGTGCAACCTAACTAAAAGATGGAGATTCTTTGCTTCTAATTAGAATTGCATCATCTTAATGTGCTTATATATAATTAACACTTTAGTGAAAAAAATCAAATTATTAAGACATGCACTTAGCAAATTAAATTCTATAAAACATGCAAGTTTGTGGGGAGGAAAAGGAGGAAGAAGATAAAAGGAGTTTCTTGGTAGTGAAAAATAAAATCTGTTACATAATAGTGGACCACTTATAAATGGATCTTAGCAATTTCGTTAGCCTTTATTAAAATGGAATGTCAAAGCACTACCAGTGAACCTTAGCAATTTTTCATAATATCATGAGTTAAGCTTTGGGAATAAGTCACACAAAAGCAGTTCTAACACATAAATCCTGGTGCATATATAGTGGTAAAACACCAATATATAAATAGTAAAGTATTCAAATAATTCTCAACTAGAAATTTTTACCCTTGTGATTTCTTCAGTTAGGGAATTCTTCACCATATTTGACTGCACAGGTCCTGGTAAATGTTAGAAACTATTATATCTAGTCATGTGGCAAGTTCAGTTCAGAGGCTATTAAAAAAAACGCTGAGAGGTTAAAAGAAAAGAAGAAAGGAAAGAAGGAGAGAGAGGGAGAGAGAAGGGAGAAAAAAGGGAAAACGGCAAGTAAATATAGACACATAACTCATGATTTATCAAAATATGTTCTAAAATGCCTGAGTAATGGATGGGTAGTGTTATCATGAAAGTTTTATTAGGCACTTTTAACTGGAGGCAATCTATAACATTCTCAGCTCTTTCTAGGTACAAATGGTTCACTCCCTCTGGTAGTGATGGCTCTTGCCTTCAATGATTTTTATGGTAGGCATGCACTGGATGGGTGAAAACCACCCCTGAAAATTCTTATACACCTTCCTCCTGCCAATCTTCATCTTCCCACTCCAAAATGGGTACATGTTCTCCACTGAGAATCACTGAAGTCGAGTTTTTCTTTATTTTCCCCAAAGTGATCTAAAATGCCAATGTTTGGGCCAAAGGGGAGCAGGTAGAGATTAATGCTTCCCACAAACTATCACAGAGAAGGAATTCAATTTTTAAAAATTATATTACTATTTTAACAGAATGAATTCGCTTCAGCAAACATTTGTCTTTTAGGAGTATTAAAAGGGTACACGGCTAATTAAATATGTAATATGATTGCCTACTTTTGACACTGTGCCTGAATGAATCAGAGATGGACTAGAAAAAAAAATACTTGGCAAATGAATGAAAAACTCATGTACCTTTAACCTTCTGTTCCTCTATAGCAAAAGAGGAAAGAGGATACCAAGAAAGTCAATCATCAGACACTAAAACCTCTCCTTGTTTGGAATCACATCTAGTATACTGGGCAAACTTTTCAATGGTAAACAAGTCCATCCTATAGCTTGTGGGATATATGAGAAGGAAACGTGTTCTTCAAAAAGCTTCCTGGTCTCCAGCTCAACTACTGATATAACTAAATAGAGTCTCAACCTGCCACATTCTGTCAGAGGATCAAATCTAGTAATAAAACAGTGAGTCTTGAAGGGCAGGCCACACAGCTCATCTGTGTTTTATTGAAAGCATCTTGCATTTAGGTAAGTTCTATCTCAGTTGAGCGCAAGTATCCTCACCTGAAGAGCATGCTTGCTGGCACAATGTCCACTGCAAAGAGGTGTAAACATGATACCCAGGAGGCTATTCATAGTAACAATCTTTCCTTGCTTCCTCTCGATCATGTGAGGCAGAACACACTTTGTCAAGGACACTGTCCCTAAGTAGTTAAGATATATTAGCTTCTTGGAGATATTCAGGCTGGTATCCGTACACAAAGAATGCTGGGATATTCACTATTGTTGATCACAATGTCGATCAAATTAAATAAAATCACAAAAGAGGTGCTTTTGGGATGTCCTGTGGATGGATTAATGGAATTTTTAGGAATGGTTGGTTATATTATTAACTTGAAAAATCAATGAAAAGATGGCATATTTCCATATTTTCTGCAAAGAAATAAAATAAAAGTCAGAATTCATCTATAGGATAATATTCCCATTTTAAGTAACTTTTTATGGAGGCTAATAACGTTCATACAAATTAAGTAGCAGTAAATTTTTAGCTTCTTTTGTTCTCCATGGAAGAATTGCTACTTATTTCATAACTACTTGTTTCGTAGCTAGTTTCATAACTCCACGAACTTAGAGATAAAGAGGCCCAACTCATGGGCCTGATCTCACTGCATAGACTCTATTTGCCTAAAGTCCTTTGAGTGAGAACACTACAGATGAGAATTTTTTTTGCAGACATTTTAAAGTAACACTGCATGAATATAAAATGCTACTTCACCAAACTCCTGAAGAAGGGCTTTGGTAGCTACTTCATGGGAACTTGTGTTAGTCAGGTCAAGGGGAAAAACAAGTATATTTTCTCCTTTCAAATTGCTATTGTCTAAATAAAGAAAAAAAATAGTGTGGAAGTCATGCCATAGTTCAATCAAGTTCCTTGCTACGTCTATTAACACTCACCCGCCAACAGAAATTGGCAGCAAACTCATTTCTGGGTGGCCCTGGAAAATTCCTCTCCAGTGATTAAGAAGTGGAAATGTAGCAACATCTTATCAGACAAAAAAGCTGGCTGACTTTACAGGAAGTAAAATAGCACACTTCAACTTGAATATATACGAGGGAGACCCAAAAAACTCAGAATTTATTTATTAATAATTGTATATTCATTCTTATGTTTAAACATCAATCACCTTCAAAGTACTCTTCGTTTCATGCAATCCACCTATCGAGCCACTTTTTTCACTGCTCAAAACAGTTTTTGAACTCAACAATTTTGATGACTTTTAGTGCTTCCACCATATTTTGTTTCACCTCTTCCACATTGGTAAAACATTTCCCTTTGAGGATTCTTTACACCTTGGGAAACAAAAAAATGTTGAGACCAGATAAATAGGGAGGGTGGGACACAGGAGTCATTCCATTTTTGGTCAAAAACTGCAGAAAACTCAGCACAGTGTGGACAGGTGCACGGCCATAGTAGAAGAACCAGTCTCCTGTTTGCCACAACTCTGGACATTTCTTCTGCAAATCGTGACACAATGTTCTCAAAACTTTCAGATAAAAACTGATGGGTTCCTAGAACACTTACCTAGCAGGGGGGACACTTGTACTACAAAGGGACCCAATCCCAATGATAATTCTGGTATTTTGGGGTCCCCCTCCCCCTGTACAGCCCAACTTTACCACAGACTCTAGCAGAAATCAAGATTATATTACATGCTGAAAAAAAGCAAAAAAGTTTAGAGCAATTTTTTAGAAGTACATTTGTTTTGTGATAGGCTCACAAATTTTAGTTGCTCTTCTACACACAATAAAAAAATCTATGCTTAAAATCAGTAAGAAGCTTAGAGTCTTGTAGTCAAATGACACATATAAGCTTCTCTCCAGAACCTAAGGATTCCAGGAGGTAAACGAGGAAAAGAACACAATCCTGAAATTCCCAACAAGGAAACATGCTGCGTTCTTAATATTTCTATTTCTGTTCATCAAAGAACAACTAAAACTGATTTTCCTGGACACTAATCTTGAAATATAATAAGTAATGCCCAGTAAGAAAAACAAGCAAACATAGAAAATAGAAGAGGTATAGAGGCTTCAAGGGCAACAGAGTTCATTGTGAAACATCAACTGTATTAAAACAAATGAAAAAGCCAATCATCTGAAAGATAAAAGGCCAAAAATCTGCTTCATGCCAGATAAGAAATACTGACATGATTCATCTACTCCATCAGTGAAGAAATTGCAAGTCACATTGGCAGAGGAACACCTGTTGTAAGAAGTGGCCCACTGCAAAAACACAATAAATCTCTGAAAGCAATATTGTGAAAGAGGTCTTGTGACCCTGCTGAGTGCTACTGTGGCAACGAACTCACTTCTGGGTGGTTAGCTCAGTCAGCAAAGGTAAGGATTTAAAAGGATGACAGGTGGAGAGATGATCCAAAAAATAGTCTGTTGGAAAACTCAGAATTATCTCAATTTAGGTACTAAATGTCCTGTGAGAAATAATACTTTTATTACTTGAGGCTGCTTTCAATTGACCATGACACCACTAAAACTCAAACAAAAAATATGAATACTGTTGACATCTATATGAATTTGAAACTTGCATTTTAAACCTAATTCCCTCCATGTAACAAAATGTAACAAAAATTTTATACCATCCCATATGACTTTAATATCTGACATTTTAGCAAAATGAGTAAGGATTCTTCCTAATTAAATATCTATGGTTTGATACATACAAGTGATGGGTAAAAACCAAACTGTTCTTTCTTCTAAGACAAAATATAAATTACCTATTCACAAAAATTATACCTGCATTTGAGAGGATTGGTGGTCACCCCCTAAAGCCAAGAAGTCAGCACAAAAATAAAGTAGAAAGAGGCAGAAAACACAAAAAAAGGCAAGGGCAACTAATTAAGAAAAGAGAGGGAGGAAAAAAAGAGGATCTGGGCAAAGTCCCTGAACTGGTTGGGGCTAGGATGTACTGTCTCAGAAAATCCCACCCTTCTCCCTGAAAGTCCCAATACCTGAAAAAACAGTTTGGATTCTGATGTATTTCTGAGTTGTGTTAGATGTGCTTACCTAGGAATCTCCTTTTCACCCTTTCCAGCTCATTCTCTCTTCTGGCTGACAGCACAAGAGAAACTCCTAGTTTAGACAACTGGTAAGCCAGTTCTTCACCAATTCCACTAGAGGCTCCAGTCACCCATGCCACCATATCAGTCAGCTCCCATTCTATTAAGGAAGAAGAGTAAATGGAGGGGAGAAAAAAAGCTATGAATTACCCCCATAAATCAAAGGTCAGCAAAAAATAAAAGCTTTAAACAATACCACTAAGTGTGAAGACATAATATGAAGCTTAAAATTTTAAGCATCCTAAGAAAACATCAACTTAATTTTTTTTTTTTAAAAAAAGCAGGCATCTGATTCTTTAGGGAGAGGGTGACCGGAAGATGGCAACTGCATAGGTGGATCTGTGAGACTCTCGGAACGTGAGTTCCCAAAAAGACTATTACTTTTCTTCCTGCAAGCCCCAGCCCATTGCCAGCCACACTGGTACGAGGCCCAGGGACTTTTTGTCCCACGCAGGGCCAGACATTGCAGCCGGACCGTGGCTGCTCCACTATATGTGATTTTGGCTGGCTGGGGAATCCCAAATCCCGGTTCCCAGCTCCATCCCTGGCTACATCATCATGACCAGCACTCAGTGCCAAGCTTCCAGTCACCCAGGGAGGCTCTGAGCGCCCGCCCCACAGAGATACCGGTCCCATTTCTGGCTAAAGTGCCCTGTGAGGGATCCAGAGCCACTACCTGCCCCCTGGAGCTTTGGAGATCTGAAGCTCCAGGCCCACCCTGGCTGAGGCACTCAGCATGCAACCACAAGCCTGTGTAAGGGGGCAGAATCCCAAACTGGTGTAAGGTGCCCATCACAGGCTTCCAGCTCCAGAGGAGGAAATGCCTGACCATCTCTTCCACCCCAGCCTGCTGGAGACACCCTGGATCCAGTGCCCAGCTGTGTAGCTGGTCCCACCTAGAGACCCACAGGAGCATACTTAAGTGAAAGTAAAACTACCACCTCCGCCATTTTCAAGGCATATTTACATCGCATTGTCCCACCCACCTATCAGAGCCTCCACCTTGGTTCCCATGGTGACGTCATTAAACAGGAGACAAAGCCCCTCCTCTACACTGAATAGAGATCAGTGTCACAGATCTCCCAGGCAACAAGCTAACTGCCTGCCTGCCTGCAACAAAAACAGAGGGGAGAGGCTAGAGATTAGAACTCAAGGGGATTTCATCCACTAAGGGGCGAGAGAGAAAAATCTACACAAATGAAGAAAAACCAAAAGAAGAATATAGGTCTCTCCAGGACTCCTGGGAGGGCAGACACTGAGAAAACTGACTTCGGAATGCATACAATGAAGACCCCCCAGAATGACTGGTCTCAAAATACAGACTTAGACATCAAGACATTAATGGAGAGATTAAAAAGAATTGAGGAGACTCAAGAAGAAACTAGAAAGGAGCTGATATCTGAGATAACAGTAATAAAGAATACTGTGAATGAAATAAACAATAAACTGATAAGCATAAAAGCAGAATTACCCAAGCAGAAGAAAGAATCTCAGAGCTTGAGGACCAAAATATAGAGCTAACCCAAACTCTCAAAAACACAGAAAACAAGCTCAAAAAGACAGGAAAAAACCTTCAAGAGATGAGCGAGTACCTCAAGAGGCCTAACCTAAGAGTAATTGGCATACCTGAGCCAGAAAGAGAGACAGAGACCACACTGGAACAAACCTTCCATGAGATCATTCAAGAAACTTCCCTTATCTAATCA
>NW_007000709.1:0-2048 GCF_000164805.1 Carlito syrichta | reverse complement strand
ATTTAAGGAATCCTTTGCAGACACAAATAATACAAGTGGTACAAGTGAAAAAATATGACAATAGAAAATTGGTTAAAAATATAAAAAGCTACATCCACAATTAGCCATTAAAATGATATGTATATTTAGTACAATGGAAACAAATATATATTGTCAAGTAAAAATGCAGTTATAATAACAATGTTCATTTTTATATAGGCTCACAGCAAACGTTTATGAAAAATATGTACCAAAATATCAATGTCGCTTTTCTTTGGTGGATAGTGTAATTTTTATATATATATTTTAAATTTCTCCTAACTTTTTCTCATTTCCTACAAAGGACATTCATTGTTGTTAATAGAAAAATGAAAATAATAATATGGGGAAAATATTCTGTAAATAAGCAGCCATGGATTTGAATCTTTCCCTTAAATGGGCTAGCCCAGGTAGTTCTGAGAGCCACCAGAGGCCACACAAAGTTCTTGCACTCGAACAGAACTATAAAGAACATCATCATGAAAGGCCCTCCAAGTAGCCCTGTAAATTTTAAGAACCAGCTTCAATACAAAGTCAGCAAATTTAAAAAAAATGTTTTGCACTGCCATTCCCCGCCTCCCCCCCCAGGTCTCAATGCTACTTGCAAAGAAAAAAAAATATTGTTAACCACCTTATCTAGTTTTTATATAGGTATTTTATATTAGATAGTTTCCCATTACTTTCTCTCAGCTTTGCTTTCACACTTCGTAGCATTTACCAAAGCTTGCAATATTTTATTTGTCTGTTTTCCCTTCTCTTTTCTTTCTCTGCCCCATTTTTTCTTTGTTTTTCTTCTTTTACTGTCCCTATCACAGTTCCTACAAACCAGAGAAAGCATCCTTCTTACTTACTGTGAATGGAACAAATAGATGTCTCATACCTAGTAGGAAATCTATACATATATTTTTTGAATGAATGATAGGTGGAAGAATGGATGGAGGAATATATTAAGCAAAAATGGAGTGTCATGAAAAGACTAGATGAAAGAGAATAAGGAGATGAACTGGTGTCTGAGACACATGTAGCTATGAGAAAAAGTTCGGTATGAAATATTCATTACTGAAAGAATGAAATAAACAATGGAGCACCTTTCTTCCATGGAATCCAGTTACTGTTTTGTAGAAGCTTGGCAGCTTAAAAGAACTCATCAAACTAAAAAAGAGAATCAAGCAATAGTATGTACTTTAAATGTACTTTAAATGTACTTTAAATCACCTGGGTATGATTATGGCACAGAGTTTAGGATAAATATAAAACTGGAATGCGATTCATTGATATATACTTGTTAGTAACCATTTCCTTTGAAAACCCAAGATCTTAAAAAAATTAGCCAAGGTTAGTAACAAAATATCTTCCAGAACACATACTTTCTGTATTGTGAGTTAAATGCAATTTAGTATATTGATTTTACATCTATAAACTGTTAATTTTTCTTATTAATCCTTGTATAGTATTTCTGTGCATAATAATTCTTTGATTCTTCTAAACTATATAAGACTTTATTTACTTTTCTTTGTACTGGTTAAATCCTACACTACAATTTCAGTAGAATCAAGCACCTTTGTCTTGTTTCTCATTTGCAACAAAGTAAATTAATTATTCCACCCATGTTTAATTAAATACTTCTTCATATTTATAATTTGCAATATTATCTCTAAGAGTGGTATCATAAATTGTTGTTGAATATAAGTGAAAGACTTGTGCATTTATAACATTTCCTTTTTTAAAATGTATTGAATTGTCTAAGATGTAAATCTTACCTTAAATTTTTGATGCTTTGCCTCTATGCTTAGTCCATTTGTTGGTTGTTAGTAATTTTTAAAATAAGCTTATTTCTAAGTATAATATTATGAAACTGGCAGCAAAAAATCACTTATTTACATATCATATTATTTATAGTTCCTTTCCTAGATACTTCCAATCACATGTAAAGAACTATCCATCAATTAACTTTTAATAAAATAAAAAGGAATCATACATAATTTTCATAATTAATATAACTGTCACAAAGCTAGATTCGGGAGATGGTT
>NW_007000708.1:0-1519 GCF_000164805.1 Carlito syrichta | reverse complement strand
ACCAGCCAGTCTACCTGGACACTTGGCTGTCACTGTGAGAGGGGCAGGAGAGCCTGGCACTGAGGTGAGCAGGGCTCAGTTAAAGGGAGCCTGATGTTGCAGGAAGAACAGGTTTGGTATCACGTACACTGAGTTGGAATCCTACACTCACCTGACCAGGTATGCAGCCTTAAGCTGCCCCAGCCCCCTGTTAAAACAGTATCCCTAGCCCTGAGGCTCCTTCGTTCCCTCCTCTTTTCTGTAGCCTTCCTCAGCTGAAAAAGGCGGTGTGTGCTGTTAGATTCTCAGTGACCTGGGAGAATCATTTGTGTAAAAGGGGGCAATTAGCCATTTTTGTAGTGTTCAGATTTTTTATTTCAAGTGCATAACTTGAGGTGATTTAAACCAAGTTTCCTGAACTATTAAACTTCCTGTTCCATCAGCGGTACACAATAAGTGCTAATTTCCTTCCCTTAATTATTTCTGTAGAGCCACAGAATTCTGTCTATATTCGTTTTGCCTTACACTCACTTCTTTTCTCTCTTGTGCTTACCTCCTTGCTCTTGCTTTCTCACACACACACACACACACACACACACAGTCTTCTCTGGAGTGCTTTACTCTTTCCCTATCTCATGGGGGAAATGATAAGGGATCAGAGAGAAAATAGGACATGGGTAGAAAAGATGCAGAATTGGGAGATACAGGAAAAAAGGCTGAGAAAGAAGTAGAGAGACAAAGGAAAAAGGAGAGAAAGCGCTGATTGATCTCTTCATTGTCTGAATATTTAATGAATGCCAACAATATGCCAGGAACTGTGCAAAGCACTGGGCATACAGCATTAAATGAGCTGGGCGACCTTCCCTGAAGAAGCTTCATCTCTGCTGGGGAGGACAGTTGGTATGAAACAGGACAGATGCTAATTGCAGGGACCAAAGTGGCCATGTGCTGGGGGAACATAGACTTGGGGCACACGCCTTCTTGAGTTCTTGCTCAGAGATGACTTCCTAGAAGAAGGGAAGCCTGAGCTGGCTTGTGAAGGTATGGGAAGATTGTAAGTATTCTGCACTCCGGTGGGAAGTGCTGAAAGTCTGGAATAGCAAGGAAATGACTGGCTTGATGATGGGTACGGAGTTGGCCGATGCAGGTCAGGTGGGAGGGTGTGTGACTGGAAATCAGCTGAGAAAGGAAGAAGACAGATAGCTGGCCTTCCACCCTCAGATCCAGAGAGAGGTTATATTTATAAGAATATGCATCAGATTTATTGAAATGTGCTCAGTGCACATCGTGCCTTATTAACCTCACAACCCCAGAAAGGAGGGACTTTAATCCCCACTTTGCAAATGGAGAAAGCAGAGTCACAGTGTGGTACCCTTGTTGCGTCCCAGTAAGCTACAAGTTGGACCCAGACAGAATTTCGCATCCCCTTGGAATATTGTTCTCCGTCCTCCGGTTTCCCTCTTTCCTCCTCCTCCTCTTCCAGTTTGGGTGAGGCAGGAAACACATCCCCTCTCCTTGTTCCCTGTATCTCTGACCCAGG
>NW_007000707.1:0-791 GCF_000164805.1 Carlito syrichta | reverse complement strand
TACAAAGTATAGGAAATTAGCATAATTAAATGTCCCGGGATTTATGTTTGGTATCACAGAGAAGTTTCTGGAAAATATTAAAATAATAGTATTCTTTTGCTATGATTCTTATTGAAATCAGCAAGGGTGGACACAAACAGAGTTTGTGTGGAGACTGAGAAATTGCATATTACAGAATGCTCGTGAAAAGAAGTATGAGAGTAACAGATTAACAGAATTCTTAAGTTGCTAGGTAGATAGATAGATGATAGATACATAGATACATAAATAGATACAGATATAGATGCATATACAGACTCATAGATTATATTCAATTCTCACAAAACCTTAAGATATTTGTACTGTTAATATCCCACTTCACAGAGGAGTTGGTTCTGCCTTGAAAAGTAAAGAATTTGTCCAAGATTCTAAAGCCAATCCATTGAAAACCTTTTGTTTATCAAGTATTATGTAACAGGCTCTGGTGATAAAAGATGAACAAGAGAGTCACAGTATAAAGTAGGAAGCTGACAATAAATGGAAAAGACTACAGAATTTTCAAAATAGTTGACTTGCCATGTGCTGCAACCTTCTTTCCCAAATTAGTCCACAGCAATGTCTAAAGGAGATGTATAAATGTTCTTCACCATGCTAGAGGAGAAGAGATTCCTTCAATAGAACAGAGAATATGAGAAAACTCTAAGACTAAAATCAGAAGGGGCTAGATTCAAGTATGAAACTACAGTCTGAAATTAATTTAAGACTGGACTTTCACAAAAGTTTTATACACAGGAACAGGAGAAATCCCTGAG
>NW_007000706.1:0-650 GCF_000164805.1 Carlito syrichta | reverse complement strand
TTGTATGAGAGACACTGTACTTATCAATTTTAGGCCAGAAATATACGATGTATATAACGTATTAAAAGGAAAAGGAGCCGGGCCCAGTGGCTCATCCTGTAATCTCGTGCCTTTGGGACGCTGAGGTTAGTGGACATCATGAGCTCGCGGGTTCAAGACCCGCTTGGGCAGCGAGACCTCATCTCTACAATAAATCAAAAAATCAACCGGGCGTGGTAGTGCATGCCTGTAATTCTGGCTACTTGGAAGGCTGAGGCAGAAGAATCACTGGAGCCCAGCCGGTCAAGGCTGCGGTGGCTAGGAGCGGCCACTGTACTCCAGTCTGGGCGACAGAGTGAGATTCCAACTCAAAAAAAAATAAAAAAGTAAAAAATAAAAGGAAAAGGAGTTATCTTAGAGTATTATAAACTTCTTAATAAATCAATCCCTGCATAATGAACATTTCTATATACAACGCTGAATTATACACATTTTTATAGTAAAAAGATCTTAAAAAAATGAAGTCAGTTGCATGTTTTACAGCTTTAATTTCTTTATTTACTTAATTATATATTTTAATTTTTTAAAAAATATGGGGTACAATTCAGAGTTAGATATACAAACATTGATTATCCAGGCTCCCTGGTTGATGAGGTATGCCCCTCCCTTAC
>NW_007000705.1:0-680 GCF_000164805.1 Carlito syrichta | reverse complement strand
TCTTTATGATAAACTCAACAAAATTAGGTATAGAAGAAATGTTCTACTACACAATATAGGCCATATATGACAGACTCATGTCTAACATTATACTGAATGGGGAAGAGTTGAAAGCTTTCCTCTAAGATGTGGCACAAGACAAGAATGCACACTCTCATTAATTCTACTCAACATAATACTGGAAATTTTAGTCAGATCAATTAGACAAGAGAAAGAAACAAAAGGTACCCAGAATGGAAAGTTAAATTGTTCCTGTTTATAGATGACATGATCTTATACATAGAAAACCTAAAGACTTCACCAAAAACTGAATTTGCTAGAACAAATTCAGTAAAGTTGGAAGATACAAAATTGACATACAAAAATCAGTAGTGTTTTTATATGCTAACAATAAACTATCAAAATAAATCAAGAAACAATCCCCATTAACAGTAGCTAAAGAAAAAAAACACAATAAACTCCCCCCAAAATATTAGAAATAAATTTAATCAAGGAGGTAAAAGATCTTTACAATGAAACTATAAAACATCAATGAAAAAAATTAAAGAAGACACAAATAAATAGAAAGATATCTTGTGTTTATGGATTAATTAATATTGTTAAAAATATTCATACTACCAATGCAATTCCAATACAAATACCAAAGATATGCTTCACAGAAATAGAAAAAAAAAACAGTC
>NW_007000704.1:0-599 GCF_000164805.1 Carlito syrichta | reverse complement strand
GAGGAGCCACAGGCGACTATAGTATTGGTCTACATCACCACCTGCAAGGAGCCCAGTCAATGTGCTGCCCCGGGCAGATAACTGGAACCTCACATTTCTGATGTCAGAGACCCTCTCCAGAGTCCCCTGGCTGCTGAATCCTGGCACTCACTATCCTGTGTTCCCAAGTTTCCTGGAGGCGAGGCAACCTGTGGTGGCCAGCAACCCCATGGCCCAGGTGTGCCTTTCACCCATGGCCATCAGGAGCGGTGAAATATGGACTTGACCCTCCATTGTGTGATCCTCTGCTCTGTACAGTCACTTCCGTGATGCTTCCTCTATGTACAATTCCGACCCTCAAGGCTGTTGCCACAGTTTGCTCTGGGTAAATTGTACCTTGTGCAATTTACTACTGTTCACAATGGCAAAATTATTTCTCATGTGTTTCTGGTGTGGCTGTTAGATGAATAGTTCCTGGGGATGGCGGGGGGTGGGGGATGTGGAGATTAGTGAGAAGACTGTGGAGTGCCAGGACCCAGACTAGGATTGGCCGCTTGAAGGCTTCCTGACATGGGAGTGCAGAGGGAGTTGGCATCACCTGTGCAGGGGTGGAGGGTGCC
>NW_007000703.1:0-656 GCF_000164805.1 Carlito syrichta | reverse complement strand
CGGGACCCTGGAGATCATGGCTGGCATCACCACCCGAGCCCTCCACAGGGGAAGCATCTGAATCAGGACTGTGTCTCCACCAGGTTGTCCACCCCTCCTCCCGCCTCATTCCCAAGGGTGAACCCACTGGCTCCTCCAATGGACCACCTCAGGGAAAGGAAGGGGTGATGCAAACGTTTGGGAGGGCGAAGATGGCCAGGCCATTCATGCTTGACTCCTTGGCACTTGGGGAGGATGAAATGGGAAAATGGCCAGCATCTGGGAACACCAGACCAGACTGGACACCATTGCAAGTTCCCTACTTGACCTTAAGCAAAAGTCAGAAAACCTTGGGTGAGTGCAGACCTCAGTGGGAAGATATTCTCCAGCACAGAGTTCAAGACCAGGCAGGAACACCAGGATTGACCAAATGGAAAGCATGTGGTTGCAGCAATTTGGGAGGCCCAGGCTGAGAGGATGGCCCTAGTTGTGCAATGTTAGAGCAGCCTGAACAACCTAATGAGGAAAGAAAAGATAGAAAGAAAGAAAGAAAGAAAGAAAGAAAGAAAGAAAGAAAGAAAGGACATAAGAAAGAAAGAAGCTGGGCTCGGTAGCTCAGCCTGTAATCCCACGCCTTTGAGAGGCTGAGTTGAGTGGATTGCCTGAGCCCGTGAGTG
>NW_007000702.1:0-456 GCF_000164805.1 Carlito syrichta | reverse complement strand
GGGAGACTTGGGAATTCTCACACCACAGAAGGGGCAGTCATTGGGGGGGACTTGGGGTTGAATGGTGCCAAACTTGGGGGACCTTCCTATGTGGGAATGGCAAGAACTAGGGCAGAAGGTTTGCAGGAGAATTTCTTTCTTTCTTTCTTTCTTTCTTTCTTTCTTTCTTTCTTTCTTTCTTTCTTTCTTTCTTTCTTTCTTTCTTTCTTTCTCTCTCTCTCTCTCTCTTTCTTTCCTTTCATCCATCTTTCTTTCTTTCTTTCTTCTTTCTTCCTTTCTTTGTTTTCCTTTCTCACTAGGTTACCCAAACTGCTTTCAAACCACCCAACTTGAGCTATCCACTCAGCCTGGGCCTCCTAAACTCCTGCAATCAAAGAATTTCCTTTTGATCGTCATACTGGTCTCCTGCCTGGTCTTGAACTCTGGGCCAGAGAAGATCCTCCCACTAAGGTATGC
>NW_007000701.1:0-856 GCF_000164805.1 Carlito syrichta | reverse complement strand
GAAGGAGTTTATGAAATGTGCCTTTCGGTGTGAAGAGAGAGGCTCAAAGGTAGAAGTCACATACCCACTGTCCTATGCAGTGGGCCATGACTTGGCTAGGAGGATGTGGATCGACTTAAGGGTTACCATTTCAGCATCTCTTTCATCAGGATCCCTTGTTAATGGCGATTTCATTCCTTGCCTTTTCTCTTGGTGTTGGCACCGGGAGCGCATCTCCAACCGTCCTTTGTAACATTTAGTAGCCTTAACAAATCCTCCTTGCTCCTGTGGAAAGCTTCCTCATGTTGTTATTCAGAGGAACTGAACCAGTCAGTGGGACTGTGTTGCCTCATAGCACCCAGCTCAATTTTGGTTCAAAAGAGAAAAGATAGTAGTGAATTGAAGAAAAGGGAACACATGACAAGGTATATTCTCATAAAATCAAGTCTGCAGCCATTCAGGGGAGTAGAAGAGAGGACAGGGCAGAAACAAAGAGTAGATTGCCCATTGTGCCTTTGCTTCTAATGTTAAGATGCTGGGCTCTAGCATCCAGTGGCTGTGGAAGAAAAACTTGACCAATCACAGGTCCCAGTTATGAGTATGCTGTCGGAGGATAAAGAAGACTGTTTTCTGATGCTTTAGAATCAGCTTATGAGCGACTTGGCTTTAGCCAAAAGACTTTTCAGTCTTAGATGGAAAACTGAATTCAGACTACTAGAACCTAGCTGGGAGAGAGGGCGGCCAAGCCGGGAGTAAAGGCATCAGGAAGAGGATAGAGCCAGGTCATGTATATGGCCAGTTCTCCAGGTGATAACTAGTCGTGGGTCTTATCATTTTCAGGCACAACTTGGAATGATTTGTCAGTTAACCTGTGAGG
>NW_007000700.1:0-666 GCF_000164805.1 Carlito syrichta | reverse complement strand
ACTAGCTAGTTAAGACAGCTGGCTAGCTCGTCTACCAAGCAGGTAGCTAGTTTTAAAATCAGCTGGCTAGCCAGCTAACCAGCCTACTAGCTAGTCAGCTAGTTAAGTCAGCTATCTGGCCAGTTAGCTAGTTAAGTGAGCTAGCAAGTCAGCTAGCTATTTAGCTACCTTGTTAAGTCAGCTAGCTAGTCATGCTGCTATTCAGCTAGCTAGTTAAGTCAGCTAGCAAGTCAGCTTGCTTTCAACTAGGTAGTTAAGTCAGCTAGCCAGCTAACTACCCAGTTAATAAGCTAAGTAAGGCAGCTAGTTAGACAGCTAGATAGCTTGTTTGCCAGCTAGTTTCATCAGCTAGATAGCCAGCTGGCTAGTCAGCTAGCTAGCTAAGTCAGCTAGCAAGTCAGCTAGTTATGTAGCTAACTAGTCAGCTAGCAACTCTGCTAGCATTGCAGCTAACTTGTAGGAATGCTCGCTTTCCATCAGGTCAGCTAACTAGTCAGCTCACTCGCCTGCCAACTGGTCAGCAAACTAGCCAGATCGCTCACCAGTCAACAGGACAACTAACTTGTTGGTTCACTCGCAGGCTAACAGGTCAGCTAACTAGTCGGCTTTCCCACCAGCCGATTAGTTAACTCAGCTCAAAGGTTGGCTCGCTCTCTGTTTGACTAG
>NW_007000699.1:0-442 GCF_000164805.1 Carlito syrichta | reverse complement strand
TTAGTAATTTTTGTCCCAATGACCGACTTTCTCCATTTTGGTTGCCTCAGGGATAGTGTTTCCTCTGTGATTGGTGCCCCAGCCCCTTGTATTCATATATGAAACGTGCCCAGTGGCACATCCTCCATTGTGATTGGCGTCAAATTGACTGGTACTCCTCTGTGATGTGTTTCCCAGTGTCTAGTCCTCCTCCATAAAATGTAGTACACTAGCCGGGCTCGGTGGCTCAGCCTGTAATCCCGCGCCTTTGGGAGGCTGAAGTGAGAGGATTGCCTGAGCCCGCGGGTTCGAGACCCGCCTGGGCAGCGAGACCTCATCTTTACAATAAATCAAAAAATCAGCCGGGCGTGGTAGCGCGCGCCTGTAATTCCGGTTACTCGGAAGGCTGAGGCGGAAGGATCGCCGGAGCCCAGCAGGTCGAGGCTGCGGTGGCCGGGAGCGG
>NW_007000698.1:0-767 GCF_000164805.1 Carlito syrichta | reverse complement strand
TTTTAGACAGCCATACAGTTACCAGTATTATGAGTACTCCTGTTCACAGATACATGCATCAAACCTTTGATTGTTCTTTAGATCCTAGGAAGATGCCGTATATTTTTTGGGGGACTAAAAAAAAATGTCACCCATATTCTTATTCTTTCTTAGGAAAAGTCAGTGCATTTGCCTGTATATGAGAATTTCATTTCCCTAGTTTATGCTTCAAAAACCCAAATTCGTGTTTAGCCCTTAGCAAGAATACCCGAAGTTTTATTGGGATGGAGGACACGTGTAAACCAGATTCCTATTTTCCTTTAGCAAGAGACAATGCAGTTTTCTGTATATGAGGACTTCAATTATCCAGGTACCTGGATATTTTTTAATTTAATTTTTTTAATTATCCCAAAATCTGAATGGTGGTTATCTCTTAGCAAGACAGTCTGTAGCTTTTTGGGATGGAGGCCTCGTGTAACCAAGATTCCATGATTTTCCGTAGCAAAAGGTTGTGTAGTGTTCTGTATATGAGGACTCCCATTACTGAAATTCAAGACACCATAAAGTTGTTGAGGAATTCTAACCAAAGATTCCTGGTCCGTTTTGAAAAGACTCACTAAAAATCTGGCGACATAGAAGCCCAGATTGATTAAACCTTATCAAGAGACTTTGTAGATTTAGGCCATTGAGGACTCCAAGAACGGAATTCCCTTTCCGTTCTCAGTAAGATGCCCTGAATTTCTCTGTCCATGTGGATTCCCAAACACTGTGTACAAAAATGCAGATGG
>NW_007000697.1:0-797 GCF_000164805.1 Carlito syrichta | reverse complement strand
TAGTGTCTTATGATACTACTTGCCTATTAGTATCTTATGATACTTCTTGCCTTATAAGAGTCACCTGATACTACTTGCCTTATTAGTGTAGTCTGATACTACTTGCCTTATTTGTGTCTTATGATACTATCTGTCATAATAGTGTCTAATGATACTTCTTGCCTTCTTAGTGTCTTATGATACTACTTGCCTTATTAGTGTCGTCTGAACTTCTTCCCTTATTAGTGTCTTATGATACTGCTTGCCTTATTAGTGTCGTCTGATACTACTTGGCTTATTACTGTCTTATGATACTAATTGCCTTATTAGAGTCTTAAGATATTGCTTGCCTTATTAGTGTCTTATGATACTACTTGCCTTATTCGTGTGCCATGATACTACTTGCCTTTATCGTTTCTTCTGATACTACTTATTTTAGTCATGTCTTATGATACTACTTGCCTTATTCGTGTCTTATGATACTACTTGCTTCATAAGTGTCTTATGACACTACTTGCCTTATTCGTGTCTTATGATACTACTGGCCTTATTAGTGTCGTCTGATACTACTTGCCTTATTCGTGTCTTATGATACTACTTGCCTTATTCGTGTCTTATGATACAACTTGCCTTATTAGTGTCGTCTGATACTACTTGCCTTATTCGTGTCTTATGATACTACTTGCCTTATTAGTGTCATCTGATACTACTTGCCTTATTACTCTCTTATGATACTACTTACCTATTAGCGTCTTAAGATATTACTTGCCTTACTAGTGTCTTATGATACTACTTGCCTTATTAGAGTCTTAAGATAT
>NW_007000696.1:0-781 GCF_000164805.1 Carlito syrichta | reverse complement strand
AAAGCAGTGATAGAAAGAACAGCTCCAGCTGGGCAAGTGTCTCACACTTATAATCCCAGCACTTTGGGAGGCTGAGGCAAGAGGATTGCTGAGTCCAGGGATTCAAGACCAGCCTGGGAAACTTGGCTAGGCATCATCTCTATAATAAAAAAAAATTATCAAAAATAAAAAAATTAGCTGGGCATGGTGGCGCATGCCTGTAGTTCCAGCTACTTGGAAAACTGAGGGGGAAGGATCGCCTGAGCCCAGCAGGTTGAGGCTGCAGTGACTGTGAGCATGCCACTGAACTCCAGCCTTGGTGACAGAGTGAGACCCTAACTCAAAAAAAAAGAAAGGAAGGAAGGAAGGAAAGAAGGAAGAAAGGGAGAGAGGAAGAAAGAAAGAAAGAAAGAAAGAAAGAAAGAAAGAAAGAAAGAAAGAAAGAGAAAGAAAGAACTGCTCCAGATGTTTGTAATCTGAGTAGAGAATTAAAAACTGGTGAAGAAAACTGGGAAACTATTGGAGACTAATCATTGTTAGAGAAAATTCTTGTAAGCAATATAGAGTCATAGATACATCTGGAAAAAGGGAGAAAAGGATTAAACTGCCATTATCACTAAATTGCCACTAGAAAATGCCCAATCTATAAATATAAGTCCTTTTTCAGATGCCCAGTCAGTACTGCATGACACTCTTAATATAGTGCCTGTTTTATACCAAAGATTATTAATAAAATGTTATGCAATATAAAATATATATAGTCTTGGACATTGTTAGCTGGGATCAAGAGCATTTATCCCCA
>NW_007000695.1:3818-4646 GCF_000164805.1 Carlito syrichta | reverse complement strand
GAATACTTTTTATTGTTATCTACTGGTCAATTATGTAAGATCTAAATGCATGCATTTACTTTTTTCTTTTTTTTGAGTTTGAGTCTCAGTCCATCACCCTCCCCTAGCAGTTTCCCTCAACTGCCAATCCCACTCCCCTTCCCTGACAGCTTCCCATTATTCCCAAACACTTTCTCATATTATTATGTGAAAGGTACCTGTAGAAACCTAGAAGAAAGTTATCTTATTATTAGCTTTTTTTTTTTTTTTATCTCAGTGTAACGATTAGCAAGCATTCAGACATTCGCTTCAGGACAAACAGCAGCCTAACCCATCCCCCCTAGGCATATCTCCTTCAGATACAATATCAGGACAACTCAAATGACCACCCACCTTTGGTCAAGGAACTTGTGAATTGCAAATGTCTAACAAGCCTCTTACAGGAAATCCCCCTCAGGTTAAGCTAATCAGACCTCTGTGAACTTCGTGACACAGATAAGCCCCACCATGGCAGCAATCATGTGACTAACCCACCCATCCGCCTGCTGTCCATCATCTGACATCATCAGTACCTGCACTTGCTTGCCATTTTGTGATGACGTGGAAGCAGACCACCACCCAATCACCCTAATGATCTTCCCCCATCAAGGGGAATGGTTAAAAGGACACAACCACAGGCAACCAGGGGCCATTGCCTTGCTAGAGTCTGGCGTGCCGTGTGCTCTTTGAGTCATGGCTGTCGCCATGCTTCCTGGCTTTGGCCCCCCTCCCCCACTTGGGGGAGCTGAATCTTCTCTTTTCCTTCTCTTTCTCTCTCTAGTTTATTTTAAATAACTTTTTTTTCTTAAT
>NW_007000695.1:0-597 GCF_000164805.1 Carlito syrichta | reverse complement strand
TTTGGGAGGCCGAGGCGAGTGAATTACCTGAGTCCGTGGGCTTGAGACCCACCCAGGCATCTTGGCGAGACCTCGCCTCTGTAATAAATCAAAAATTAGACGGGGCGTGGTAGGACGCGCCCGTAGTTCTAGTTACTTGGAATGGGGAGGCGGAAAGAATGCTGGACCCAAAAGGTCAAGACTCTGATGACTGAGAGCATACGAGTGCATCCAGTCTGGGTGACAGAGTGAGAATCTAACTCAAAAAATAAAAAAAAAGAAGAAGAAGAATTTATATTGTGATGAGCATTATTAGTTCCTTTTTTCCTTAACTGCTGAGTACTATTTTATCATATGATACAGGTTGGATTCAGTGACTTATGCCCACAACACCAATATTGTGGGAGTCTTATCTAGGAGAATTGTTGGAGGCCAAAAGTTTGAGACCAGCCTGATAAGCATAGCAAGATCCCATGCCTGGAACACACTGGCACCTCTAGCAGTTCAGGAAGATGAGAAAGGAGGATCATTGAGCCCAAGAATCGAGAATGAAACCACGTCTGCAAGCCAGCCTGGGCAACAAAATGAGACCCTGTGTATAAAACACAAAATATGTTG
>NW_007000694.1:0-831 GCF_000164805.1 Carlito syrichta | reverse complement strand
TAGCTAGTAAACTGGCTAGTCAGCAGACTTAACTAGCTGACTTAATTAGCTAACCAGTTGGCTAGCCAACTGACTTAAAAAGCTCACTACCTAGCTAGCCAGCTGACTTAACTAGCTGTGTTAAATAACTAGCCTGCTTGCTAGACAGCTGAATTAAATATCTTGCTATATAGTTAACCAGCAGGTTAGCTAGCCACCTGGGTCTTAATAGGTGACTTAACCTATTAAGCTATCCAGCTAGCCAGCTGGATAGCTAGGTACCAAGTAGCAAACTACCTAGCTAACCAGCTGGATATCCAGCTGACTTAAATAGGTGGCTTAACTAGCTAGCCAGTGGACTAGACAATTGACTTAACTATCTAGCTACCTAGCTACCCAGCTGTCTAGCCAGCTGACTTAACTAGGTGAATTATGTAGTTAGCCAGCTGGCTAGCAGGCTGACATAACTGCCTAGCTACCTAGTTATACAGATGGATAGCCAGCTGAGTTAACTAGCTAGCCTACTATGTAGCCTGCTGGATTGCCAACCGACTCAACTGCCTAGCTACATACCTAACCAGCTGGCTAGTGAGCTTACTTAACTAGGTTACTTAACTAGCTAGCTAACTGGCTAGTCAGCTGACTTAAGTAGCTAGATACCTAGATAGGCAGCTGGCTAGGTTGCTGACATATCTTGCTGTCTTAACTAACTAGAAAGCTGATTTTACTGACTGACTTAACCAGCTACCTACCTAGCTAACCAGCTGTCTTAACTAGCTGTCTTAACTAGCTACCTAGCTAGCTATCTAGCTAACCAACTGACTTACCTAGCTGATTAACTAACTATCTTGA
>NW_007000693.1:0-698 GCF_000164805.1 Carlito syrichta | reverse complement strand
GCTTTGACAGATCTCTGGGTTTCAAGGTACACAATCATATCATCTGCAAAGAGAGATAACTTGATTTCTCTTTCCTATTTGGATACCTCTGATTGCCTCCTCTCTCTGATTGCTCTAGCCAGGACCTTCCAGTACTATGTTGAACAGGAGGGGTGAGAGTGGGCATCCTTGTCTAGTTCCAGTTTTCAGGGGAATTGGTTCCAATTTTTGTTCATTTAGGAGTATGCTGGCTGTGGGTTTCTCGTAGATGGCTTTTACTATTTTGAGGTATGTTCCCCGTATGCCTAGATGTTCAAGGGTTTTTATCAAGAAGGGGTGCTGGATTTTATCAAAAGCTTTTTCTGCATCTAATGATATGATCATGTGGTTTTTGTTTTGACATCTGCTGATGTATTCAATTACATTTATGGTTTTAAAAATGTTGAACCAGCCTTGCATCCCAGGAATGAAGCCTACTTGGTCATGGTGGATGATTTTTGAGATGTATTGCTGAATCCAGTTTGCTAGGATCTTGTTGAGAATTTTAGCATCTATGTTCATCAAAGATATTGGCCTGTAGTTCTCTTTCTTTTTTGGATCTTTACCTGGCTTGGGTATCAATGTGATGTTGGCTTCGTAAAATGATTTGGGGAGAGTTCCATCTTTTTCAATCGCCTGGAATACCTTCAGTAGGATTGGTATCAGCTCCTCCTTAAATG
>NW_007000691.1:0-656 GCF_000164805.1 Carlito syrichta | reverse complement strand
AAAAAAAAAAATTAACCGGACTCGGTGGTTCAGCCTGTAATCCCAGCACTTTGGGAGGCTGAGGCGAGTGGATTGCCTAAGCCCGTGGGTTCGAGACTAGCCCAGGTAACTTGATGAGACCTTGTCTCTACCAAAAATCAAAAATAAACCAGGCATGGTAGTGCATGCCTGTAGTTCTGGCTACTTGGAAGGCTGAGGCAGAAGGATCACTGGAGCCCAGTAGGTCAATGCTAAGGTGGCCATGAGCATGCCACTGCACTCCAACCTGGGCAACAAAGTGAGACTCCAACTCAAAAAAAAAGAAAGAAAGAAATTAAATAACTAATTAGGCAAAAGTTTTTCCTCAGAAGATATTTGAATAAGTTAATATAAATATCATAGTGCTGAGCCATGAACACAGCTGGGACCCATCCATATTAGATTACTTTCTAAAAGAAGAAAAAAATGTGAGGTGGAAAATTAAAATCCAAAAGAAAAAAAGTCCTGAAAAAATCCTAAACTTTCTTTACAAGTCCTTAGTTCAATCATCTCTCTCAACACAAATTCACCAGAACTGCTAAGCTGCAGTCAAGGGGACAAGCTCCTGTGTCATCCACCCTTTATTATCTCTTGGAACAGGGGTCAGCAAATGGCTTCTGTAATGGCCCCGAGAGTAA
>NW_007000690.1:0-679 GCF_000164805.1 Carlito syrichta | reverse complement strand
TAAATGGGAAACAGTTGAAAGCTTTTCCTTACAGATTTTGACCAAAACAAGGATACCTACTTTCACCATCGTATTCAACATAGTCTTAGCCATAGCAATTAAGTGAGAGAAAGGGCATTGAATTGGGGGATAAGGAAAGTCAAATTGTCCCTCTTTAAGAGGACATGATTGTATATATGGAAAAACCTAAATAATTCACCAAAAAACTATTATTCTTTTAGTAGGAGTCTCTCTCTGTCACTTAAGGTGGAGTGCAAGTGACACAATGCTGCAAAGATGCAGCCTCAAAATGCTGGGTTCAGGCTATCCTGCCTCAACCACACAAGTAGCTGGGACTACAGATATGTACTCTCACACCTGGAAGTATTTTTTTGTGGATATGAGGTATTCCTATGTTGCCCAGGTTGGCATATAACAACCAGACTAATACAATTCTCCCTAAGTGCTAGGATTATAGGTGTCTGCCACCACTCCCATCTCAAAAAACTAAAAAATATAATTATGATATGATCCAACAACCTCACTTCAAGATATTTTTTCAAAGAAAAATCAATATATGAAGAGGTATCTGGACCCCAAAGACTATTGTGACATTAGCAATTTTATAGTCAAGATATGGAATCAACCTAAATGCTCATCAACAGAGGAATTGATCGAAGAAAATGTTGTATACATACAC
>NW_007000689.1:0-811 GCF_000164805.1 Carlito syrichta | reverse complement strand
TCTTGTAGAGAGGAGGTCTGGGCAGGGGCTGGGCTGGTCTCGAACATTGTGGGCTAAGTCCATCCTCTCGACTTGGCCTCTCAAAGCACCGGGGGACAGGCGTGAACCCCCACAACCAGCCTTCACACCCCTCTCAGGGCGCTAATGCAAGGTCCGCTCCCTTCAAATGACCCAGGACACTAGAAAGGACAGCCAGAGTCGCCCACTGAGCCTGCCACAGGAGAGCGCCTGAAGCAGTGGCATGTCTCCACCAGGATGTCAACACCTACGCCTGCCTCAATCCCCAAGGTGGACCTGCTCGCTCGGCCCAGGGGTGGCCTCAGGGGAATGGAGGGCATGACTCTCAAACCTTTGCGGGGGGGACGGGAGAGGCAACTCATGCCTGTCTCCTCGGCATTTTGGTGATGCCGAGACTGGAAGATGGTCAGAGCCTGGGAGCTGAGACCGAGCTGGAGACCATAGCAAGCCCCAACTTTGACACCAAGCTAAACCCAGAAAACATTGGATGAGGGAAGGCCTTGGCAGGAGCATCGCCTCTGGCCCAGAGTCCAAGACCAGGCAGGAAGTTCAGGATGTCGACCAAATGGAATGTCTGTGATCGCAGCAGTTTTGGAGGCCCAGGCCGAGAGGATGGCCCGATTGGTGGTTTGATAGTGACCTGGGCAACCTAGTGAGGAAAGAAAAGAAAGAAAAAAGAAAGCAAAAAGAAGGAAAGAAATCCATTCTCCTGCAAACCTTCTGCCCTCATTTCTTCCCCCAGCAACCCTCACATGTGAGGATCCCCCAAGCTCGGCACCTCCCAGCCCGAATC
>NW_007000688.1:0-787 GCF_000164805.1 Carlito syrichta | reverse complement strand
TTTTTCTAGGTCTGAGAAGAATGTTGTTGGTAATTTAATGGGTATTGCATTGAATTTGTAGATTGCCTTAGATAAGATGGACATCTTCACAATGTTGATTCATCCGATCCATGAGCATGGGATATTTTTCCACTTGTTCATGTCGGCTTTGATTTCTTTGAGCAGTGTTTTGTAATTTTCATTGTAAAGGTCTTTCACGTCTCTGGTTAGGAAGATGCCAAGGTATTTCATTTTTTTTGTGGCTATTGTGAATGGAACTGTGTTTTTTATTTGGGTTTCTGTTTGTTTATTATTGGTGTAGAGAAATGCGATTGTCTTTTGTACATTTATTTTGTATCCTGAGACTTTGCCAAAGGCTTTTATCAATGTAAGGAGACCTTTGACAGATTCTCTTGGGTTTTCAAGGTACACCATCATATCATCTGCATAGAGAGATAACTTGACTTCCTCTTTTCCTATTTGAATACCTCTGATTGCCTCCTCTTCTCTGATTGCTTTAGCCAGGACTTCCAATACTATGTTGAACAGGAGGGGAGAGAGTGGGCATCCTTGTCTAGTTCCAGTTTTCAGGGGAATTGGTTCCAATTTTTGTCCATTTAGGAGTATGCTGGCTGTGGGTTTCTCGTAGATGGCTTTTACTATTTTGAGGTATGTTCCCCGTATGCCTAGATGTTCAAGGGTTTTTATCAAGAAGGGGTGCTGGATTTTATCAAAAGCTTTTTCTGCATCTAGTGATATGATCATGTGGTTTTTGTTTTGACATCTGTTGATATATTTAATTACATTG
>NW_007000687.1:0-356 GCF_000164805.1 Carlito syrichta | reverse complement strand
TGTTTTTATGTCTGGCATCCTTTAGTGAACTTACCACTTAAGAATCATTTGTGGGCCAGGCTCAGTGGCTCAGCCTGTAATCTCAGCACTTTGGGAGGCCGAGGCGAGTGGATTGCCTGAGTCCGAGGGGTTGAGACACACCCAGGCATCTTGGCGAGAACTCCCCTCTGTAATAAATCAAAAATTAGACGGGCATGGTAGGACGGGCCCGTAGTTCCAGTTACTTGGAAGGCGGAGGCAGAAAGAACGCTGGACCCAAAAGGTCAAGGCTGTGATGGCTGAGAGCATACCACTGAATCCAATCTGGGTGACGGAGTGAGAATCCAACTCAAAAAATAAAAAAAAAGAAGAAGAAG
>NW_007000686.1:0-727 GCF_000164805.1 Carlito syrichta | reverse complement strand
TCATAAACTTGGACTGACAAGTCTTTGATTTCACTTCCACTTTTGCCAAGTTAACAAGAAATTTGGTCAGGCTTGGTGACTCAGCCTGCAATCCTAGCACTTTGGGAGGTTGAGGCAAGTGGATTGCCTGAACTTGCAGGTTCAAGATCAGCCCAGGCAACTTGGCAAGACCTCATCTCTACAATAAATAAAAAAATTAGCTGGGGATGGTAGCATGCGCCTGTAGTTCCGGCTACTTGGAAGGCTGAGGTGGAAGGATCGCCGGAGCCCAGCAGGTTGACACTTGGGTGGCCATGAGTATGCACAGCACTCCAGCCTGGGCAACAGAGTGAGACTCCAACTCAAAACATAATAATAATAAAGAAATTTAGCGTCTGTTGTTGCTCTAATTCAAGCTCCAATATTCTCATGACAACACACAAAAACATGCAACAATAATAATGAGTGCTACTCAGCAAGACATCACCACATGTCAACACAAACACAGCTGTGAGATTTTGCTATACCAAGGTTATGAAACCATATTGAGTTTTTTTGTACAGTGATGTCAATGTAAGCATATGGTAGCGAGTTTGTGAACATAATTGTCGGACCTTGTATAAAGAGCATCTAGAACCCAATAATACGGGGAAAACAACAACCCAATTTTTTTTTTTTTAATTAATCAATATTTTTTATTATGGTTTTGTGGGGTACAGTTAAGGGTTAGGTGTACAATTACGTTCAT
>NW_007000685.1:0-701 GCF_000164805.1 Carlito syrichta | reverse complement strand
CCTTCCAGAATTGTAACTTGTTTTCAAATGAGTGTGTTTTTTGGTTTGTTCTTGCTTTATTTTTTAATCACCTTCAAATCTGGTATGGGAAAGAAGAAAAGATGTATAATCCTTATACGATAGTCCCATATTTTTCTCCACAGCAAAGATTTACAAAGCCAGAGAGGAGAGCACTTTAACTATAGACTAAGGATAAGAATTGTTACAGCAGACTCTCTTGTCAGATACCATGCAAGAAGAAGTAAGTGGAGGAAAATATTTGAAAGGTTAAAAAAGTTTTAAAAGGTTAGAATTTCATATCCAGCAAAGTTATCCTTCAGAAGAAAAAAAAAACTTTCTTAAATAACCCTATTGTCCCCCAAAATTATTGTTGGCCGTTTTGCCCTGGAAGATATTAAGAATGTTCTCCATAGGAAATAAAAATAATGCAGATCAGAAAAAGAGGTCTGCATAAAGAAATAACATTAGAAAATGTGAAAATAACAATAGCTATTTGTTTTGTGCTTAATTTTAAATTATCTAAAAGATAACTGATCAAAAATGCCTAAAAACAAATGCAATGGGTTATTATAACATATGAATGAGTTACTGGATTGATAGTGCTACTAGAGTAAATGTGAAGAAGGAATTGAGAATTTCATCATATAATATTTGCACTACTCATGAAGTGGGATAGTGTCATTTGAAGATAAAATTAGGTT
>NW_007000684.1:0-697 GCF_000164805.1 Carlito syrichta | reverse complement strand
GAGCCCATGGGTTCAAGACCAACCTGTGCAATTTGGCGAGACCTCATCTCTACAATACCTTTTTTTAGAAATTGGTCTGGCGTGGTAGGGCGTGGCTATAGTTCAGGCTACTGGAAGGCTGAGGCGGAAGGATTGCCTAGCCCGGTTGTTTGACTGGGGTGGCCGTGCGCATGCCACTGCACTCCAGTCTGGGCTGGAGTGAGACTCCAAATCAAAAAAAAATAAAATAAAATAAGGCCACTCCCAGCAACACAAAGGCACTCCAGTATTTATGCCCCAAATTTATAGCCTTTCACCCACCCTTCCTTTGAGGACTATGTGCAGTTTTAGCATGACTCAACATTTATGTTAACAATTTTTTATGCATGACCACTGACATGACACAAAGACTCCCGCCTGGGCCACAGAGTAACACTTCGACTCCACTCCCCTGCCCCATTGCATTAAGTTACATCGATATAGGGGATTGATGCATAAGTTCATAGTGTTTTAAACTTGTCCATGGTCTGCGAATGTCACACGATAACTGACTGGTCATGGTTCATCCCATTTGCCAATGTTCCCGCTATATGACGTGAATTAAAGCATGTAAATGGTGGTCATCAAAGCCCAATGGGCTTCCCGAAGATGGAGAACCACTCGGGTCAACGTGGCCCTCTTTGAAATGACAAAACCATTTCCCTGCCATGGTATCCCC
>NW_007000683.1:0-761 GCF_000164805.1 Carlito syrichta | reverse complement strand
AGGTGGAAATCTCCTGGGTCTGTCGTCAGGGTCAATGGCCTTTTGTGTCACCAGGTCCAAACCCAGTTCTGTCGAGACAAGCAGTTGGTGCAGGGACTGACTTTATTTTGTAGTGACATTAAAATCGAGGACATGAGGAGTCCGCGTTCTAAAGACCCCTCCTGGGTTGTGCATGCTTTTTCAAAAATTTATTCCAGGCTTGGGGGCAGAGGGGAGCCAAGATCAAGAGGTGACTTAGACTTGCAGGTATTTGGGCGATGAGAGAAGTCCTGGAAATGGTAAATTCTTTCTCCTTGGTTGATTGTCTCCTTGCTCCTTTATTTAACAAAACAGAGTTAGTGCACATACTCCCACTTTTCCAGAGTTAGTATGAAGTGCTGCATTCTTGTGTCTGTCTCATCTTTTCAGTATCTCAAAATTATTTTAGCCACGTGCAAACAGGCAAAAGGCCAGAGTCCCCCCTCCATCTAAAAGGGAGTCATGTCAGACTTTTGACAGTTGACACCCATTTGTGGTTGATTTAGTCTAAGCTTTATTATTTTTCTTTTTTAGCAATTTTCAAGAAATCTGTTTTAGTTCGGAGACTGGTTTCTGTGCACTTTTAGACACATCCCTGTTCTTGAGGGGTAAAGGCAGAAATTATTTCTGTCCTCTGGATGATCTTGCAATTTGAAGGAAGAAAAGCTATCCCAAAGGACAAGGTAAGCCCACCTCAGGGAGATGGTGGAAGAATCCACACATCAAAGAGAACCCCAGGCACA
>NW_007000682.1:0-790 GCF_000164805.1 Carlito syrichta | reverse complement strand
AATCTGTGTCTTAGTTCACTTTTTACATGTGGAGGTCCAATTTTCCAGCACCATTTGTTTACGAGCCAGTTTCTAAACTCTCTATTCTGTTTTGTTGATTAATGCATTCTTTCACCAGTAGATTTTTCTGACTAAAAATAACTCCTAAAATCAGGTATTGGGACTCATTCTGCTTTTTTTCTTCTTTGATATTGTGTGTGCCTTTTCAAATGTTGTGGAATACAAGTAAGTATTTACTACACAAGTAGGCTGAATGCAAGTGAAGTTTGAATCTCCAACTGGCCCTCACTCCCCCTGGTATGGGATCAGGCACTCTGTGTTCTTATGGACACTCCTCCATGCCTTCTTTGCCCAGGGATGCCCAGGGACTGCTGATTCCTCCCTTTCGCTAATTTGATTGATGTTCAGGACCCCCTGATGAGTAAAAAACATGAAGCATTTGGTTTTTTGTTTCTGTGATAGATCACTAAGTATGATGGGCTTCAACTCCATCCAATTTCCTGTGAAGTCCATGATTTTGTTCTTCTTTATGGCTATGTTATATTCCATCATGTATCACATTTTCTTTATCCAGTCCATTTTTGAAAGGCAGTGGTGTTGGTTCCATGTTTCTGCTATTTTGAATAGTGTGGCAATAAACAGTTCATTTTTGAAGGGCAGTGGTGTTGGTTCCATGTTTCTGTTATTTTGAATAGTATGACAATAAACAGGCATGTTCAGGGGTCTTTTTTGTAGAAAAATTTATGTTCCTCTGGGACATATTTATATTCCCAGGAGATGGATTACTGGG
>NW_007000681.1:0-777 GCF_000164805.1 Carlito syrichta | reverse complement strand
CCCATGCGACAGTGAGTTCTTTTTCCTTAGTCTCATTGATGACACAAACATGTGTCATTGCATCTAATGTGAAAGAGCACTCGATATAGTGATGGTGGTCTCTAATGCAGTGAAATTGGTCTGATTTATTTTCTGAAAAGAAATGTAAGCCTGATATGCATCATCATTAACTTTTTAATTGTATTGTCATTGGGGTGAGGCTGAAATTGGCTGCAGATGGATACATTTGAAGAAGTGACTAATCAGGTGATCCTAAGCAGGGGATAAGATGATGCATTTTTTATTTTAAAGATGTCGGGTACAATTCAGGATTAGGTATACAAGTGACCATTGTACAGGTAAAGTTTAGGCCTACCTTTGGTCCCCACTTTGCCTGGTTTGAGATCAGGTACTCTTATTAATGTTATGTACCACTCCTTCCCCTGACAGTATCCAGTTACTGCCAATCCCTTTCTTATAATATTATGGTAAATGTTCAGGTTCCACTTATGAGTGAGAATATATGGTACTCTGCGGGGGGCCAGCCCCTGCAAGTTTTGGGGAGTCCCTTGGAAGATGTGGTGGCGTCGGCGAATCTGTAGGGATAGATATTAAAAGAAAGAAAGATGGAAGGATAGATATAAAGAGGAAGAAAGAGAAAGAAAGAAAGTGGACAACTGTTCAGTGAAATGAGCAGAAGCCGTTTATTGAAAGTTACAGCAGGTATTTATCCCCAAATTTTACACAGGCAGTCTCACAAGTCTTTCACGTGAACACAAAGCCAGGTGCGGGGGGACA
>NW_007000680.1:0-744 GCF_000164805.1 Carlito syrichta | reverse complement strand
AGATTCAATCGAAATACCCTTTAAAAATATAAATTGGTTTTAAATATAAAGGGAATTTGATTTTATATTTCCTTCAAATATATAAGGGAAATTTTTCTTTAAGGATTGCGCATCTGTAACATTTAATGAAAGTTAACAAGCAGAAAATACAGAGTGCACGAAGAAAATGTACACAAATTTTAAGAATGGAAAAAAGCTGTATTTAATTAGAATACTAGTTTATTTTCTAAAATTTTTAAGATTTATAATACATTCTGTCTTCTGAATTGCACTTAGGTACACTGAAAATCAAGGATCAGTCATCTAAGAATGATATAGATCTGGAACTTCAACAAGTTTCAATTTAGGCAGAATAAAACATGCAGAATTTGTATGAGAGACACTGTACTTGTCAATTTTGAGGCCAGAAATATACGATGTATATTAACGTATTAAAAGGAAAAGGAGCCGGGCCCGGTGGCTCAACTTGTAATCTCGTGCCTTTGGGATGCTGAGGTGAGTGGATTGCCTGAGCTCGCGGGTTCAAGACCCGCTTGGGCAGCGAGACCTCATCTCTACAATAAATCAAAAAATCAACCGGGCGTGGTAGTGCATGCCTGTAATTCTGGCTACTTGGAAGGCTGAGGCGGAAGAATCACTGGAGCCCAGCCGGTCAAGGCTGCGGTGGCTAGGAGCGGCCACTGTACTCCAGTCTGGGCGACAGAGTGAGACTCCAACTCAAAAAAAAATAAAAAAATAAAGAAT
>NW_007000679.1:0-717 GCF_000164805.1 Carlito syrichta | reverse complement strand
GGGATGCTGAGATTATTACTGTTTTTTACTTAATCACATCTCTTTATTAGGAAGCCCCATTCTTTTTTTCGTCCCAAGTCAAAACTGTTATTAATCATATTTTTTTTTATTTTTCAGGTTGTTCTGATTCTCCTACAATACGTTTTAGTTTATCTAAAAAATCAGAACGCTCACTTGATATTTCAGGTTGTTTAAACTCCTGTATAAAAGCTATGGTAACTGATAGCTCATCTTATCTTCCCAGAACGGCAAATGACGAGATAATTGGTTTCTTAAGTTATTGCTGCTTGGGTACCCTGACCTTATATTATCAACCAGGGCTCGGGAGGATCACCTGAGCCCTGCAGCTCGAGGCTCCGGGAGTCACAATTGTGCCACCATGCCCCAGCCTGGCTGACGCTGTATCCAATGACAAAAATGATGCCTCCCATGCCATGACTGGTGTCCACCATTCCCCAGAGAAAGGTCAGCTCGGGCAAGGGACGATGGAGAGATTGGGAGAGGAAGGCTCCCTCCCCGCCCTAATGTGGCAGACCAGGCCACTGTAACCTGGGCTGGATGTTGCTTTACCTCACCGCCTTGATTGCTCTGTGCCCGATGGCTGCCCTAACTTGGGGCCATCTGTTCCATGTGCTCACACGTGTCTTGCTGAGGGCCACAAGTGTGGAGGGTGGAGGCAGGCTTGCTGAACACATGGCTGAAAGCACAGGATGGACG
>NW_007000678.1:0-1032 GCF_000164805.1 Carlito syrichta | reverse complement strand
AGTCAGACCTGTCTCCAAAAACATCAGAATTGTACACAGATTCTCATCTGTGTGGTATGTTCACAGGGCAAATTGATTTAGAATCAGGAAAAATGGGATGGGGGAAAAATGTCCCCAGTCTAGGGATGTGTCCATGGCCTTTCTGGCCAAAAGTCCTCATTGTCGAGTAGGTGGGTTGGCCTGCCTGGGGCACATTTCTCATCTCGGATAGGAGAGCCAGCAGCAACTTGGCCAGGGAGCCTCGGGAATTTCTGCACCAAAGTGGGGCAGCCACTGGGGGAAGGTTGGGTCTGAAAGATGCTGAGTTTTTGGGATGCTCACATTGAGGGAGCCATGGGGGGGGGAAGGACTAAGGGGAGAAAGTTTGCAGGAGAATAGAATTTTTCTTTCTCTCTTTCTTTCTCTCTCTTTCCTTCTTTCTTTCTTTCTTTCTTTCTTTCTTTCTTTCTTTCTTTCTTTCTTTCTTTCTTTCTTTCTTTCTTTCTTTCTTTCTTTTCTTCCCTCACTAGTTTGCCCAGGCTGCTGTCAAACCACCCAACTCAGGCCATCCTCTCGGCCTGGGTCTCCCAAAATGCTGCAATCACAAACTTTCCATTTGGTCGAATCCTGGTCTTCTTGCCTGGTCTTCAACTCTGGGACGGAGGAGATCCCCCCACTGAGGCCTGCCTTCACTCAAGGTTTACTGGGTTTTGCTTGAGGTCGAGGTGGGGGCTTGCTATGTTGTCCACCCTGGTCTCGAGCTCCTGGGCTCTGGCCATCTTCCCATCTCAGCTTCCTCAAGTGCCAAGGAAACAGGCGTGCATCATCCAACAATTCCTGCCCCCTTGAAGGTTTGAGAATCATGCCATCCTTTTTCCCAAGATGGCCCCTGGGAGGAGCAAGCAGTTCCACCCTGGGGAATGAGGTGGGCAGAGGGTTGGGTACCCTGGCAGAGACACACACCTGCTCCAGGTGCTCTTTCTGAGGAGTGTTCAGTGGGTGACTTCAGCCACACTCTCCGGGAGCCTGGGTTGTAGCAAGGGAGAGGGCTTC
>NW_007000677.1:0-743 GCF_000164805.1 Carlito syrichta | reverse complement strand
GCTATCTTGTTAAATCACATAGTTAAGTCAACTCGATGGCCTGCATGTTAGCTAGGTAGTTAGGTATAAAAGATTTGGCAAGCCAGAGGGCTATGTAAGTATGTAGCTAGTTAAGTGTGCAGGCTAGCCATCACGCTATCTAGATATATCAGCTAGCTAAATCAGCTGGCTATCACTCTGTCTAGCTAGGTAGGTAGCTAGTTAAGTCTGCTGGGTAGCCAGCTGGCTACTTTGTTAAGTCAGCTGTTAAGTTTGCTGGCTGGGCTGCTGGATAGTTAGGTAGCTAGGAAATTAAGTCATCTGGCTAACCAGCTGGCCAGCTAGTAAATTCAGCTGGTTTAGCCAGCTGGCTAACCAGCTGTCTAGCTAGTTCAGTCAGCTGACTAGCTAGTGATGTCAGCAAGTTAAGTCAGCTGACTAGCCAACTGGTTAGCTGGTTAAGTCAGCTAGTTTAGTCAGCTGTCTAACCAGCTGGCTAGGTAGGTAGCTATCTAGATAAATCAGCTTGCTAGCCAGCAGAATAGTTGTTCAAGTCACTTAGTTAACTCAGCTAGCTAGTCTGCTGGCTTTGTTGATAGCTAGCAAGTTAAGTGAGGAGGCTAGCCAGCTTGCTAGCTTGTCAGCTAGGTAAGTAACTGGCTAGCCAGCTGGCTAGATAGGTAGCCAGCTAGTTAAGTCAGCTAGTAAAGTCTGCTGGCAACCAGCTGGATAGCAATTTGTCAGCTAGTTAAGTCACCTGGGAA
>NW_007000676.1:0-532 GCF_000164805.1 Carlito syrichta | reverse complement strand
GAGAATGGCCAAAGCAGTTTCACTTTTGCAGATCCATTTCTCTTCACTTTTTTTGTCACCAAGCTTAGTGTCATGTGTTAAGTGCCTCAGCAAGAGTGGGCCTCGAGTTCCAGAGCTCGAATGCTCCAAAGGGCAGGCAGTGAGCAGCGTGAGTGGCCCTGGTCCCCCCACAGGGTACTTCAGCCAGGAATGGGACTGGTGTCTCTGAGGGGCGGGCGCCCAGAGCTTCTCTGAGTGACTGGTGGCTTGGTGCTGGGTGCTGGGCAAGAGACAATGTAGCCAGGGAGGGGGCCAAAATCCGAGACTCCCATGCAGGTGGGAGTCATGTATGGTGGAACAGCAGCAGCAGGGGGTCGTAATATCCTGCCCTGTGTGGGACCAAAGGTCCCTGGACCTTGGACCAGCGTGGCTGGTGGTGGATTGAGGGATGGGGGAAGAAAAGCAAGAGTCTTTTTGGGAACTCACTATCAGAGAATCTCACAAGTCCCCCTATGCCATCGCCATCTTCAGTCTGACTTCTTATTTTGATTTT
>NW_007000675.1:0-753 GCF_000164805.1 Carlito syrichta | reverse complement strand
TACATGGGTCACAAAGAACACCCACATGGGTGGTATGGAGAGAGAAGGCCCCTGTGAAGCAAAAAAAAAGAAAAAAGAAAAAGAAAGAAAGAAAGAAACCCCACAAAAACAGCCTCTGGGTAGGAAGAGAAACAGAGTAGACTAACTTATTAATGGAAAGATAAGACATAAAGCACCAGATTGAGAGCATGTCAGAGATAAATGTTTGGTTTTACCAGGTGGTGTAAGGTAAATTATTAATAAAAAATAAAGTTGTATATATTGAAGGCTTACTTATGGGTCAGACTTGGTGCATGCTCTTTTTTTTGTACAGATTCGGGTACATAAGCATATATAATGCTTATATAATACAGATGTTCCTTGGCTTATGGTGAGACTATATCCCAATAAACTCGTCCTAAATTGAAAAAATCATAAATCAAAAAAAGCATTTAATACACATAACCTATGGAACATAACTTAGTCTAACCTACCTTAGATGTGCTGAGAACATATATGTTAGCTTACGGTTGGGCAAAATCAATTTTTGGGGGCAAAATCAATTTTTGGGGGCAAAATCAATTTTTGCCTGCTTGGCTCAGGTGATCTTTCCACCTCAGCCTTTCAAGGAGCAGGAACTACAGGCATGTGCTACCACGCCCGGCTAATTTTCTATTTATTGTAGAGATGAGGACTCACCAAGGTGCCCGGGCTGGTCTCGAACCCGTGGGCTCAGGGCATCCACTCACCTCCGCCTCCCCAAGTGCTGGCATG
>NW_007000674.1:0-703 GCF_000164805.1 Carlito syrichta | reverse complement strand
CAATTAATTGTTAATGTCTTTTGAGTTGGATTCTTTAGACTGGATTCAAGGCAAAACTTATTAGCTGAGTCTTATGATAGGCACGCAAGACAAGAAGGGCAAGATACAAGGCAAAGATGGCTGGGGTATGGAAAAGGCCTCTGATTTCTGTAGTTGCCTTCTATTAAGTTTTCTGGCTTCATGGATACCAGAAGGCCATGAGAAGGCTGAAACAAGTCACGATTGTTCCATGCATGAAAAAGAGACTGACAAAAGAAGCAGGCGACCTCTTAAGCCCACTTATATTTTCAAAACATTATTATCAAATCCATTCAACCTTCACTAACCTGTCAGATATACCTCAGACAGGTTACGTTCAAAGTTGGTCTACCTTATGTTGGAAAAATGACTATCCTTCATCTCTCCCAAACTGCAGAATGAAAGGTTTTCCAGATAGCCCATCAAGCTCTGTGCCAGTTTTCCTATAAATAACCCCCAGGCCTGATCCTGCCAATCTATATTATCAGTGAAGAGTAAGTGGACGTCTGATCTTTTAAGTTTCTTGATGATTCAGTTGAATGTCTTTTATCAGAAACCACCTCAACTTTTTTTCTTGTAAATATATGGAGCATAAATAATTAAAAACTAGGTTTAAAAACCCCTATTTTTCAGTTCTCCTATTTCTTGATTTAGTTACAAACCATCTTATGTTTATACTTCCCTT
>NW_007000673.1:0-428 GCF_000164805.1 Carlito syrichta | reverse complement strand
GGTGAGGCAAAAGGCTCACCTGAACCTAGCAGGCTGAGGCTGTAGTGGTCATGAGCATGCCACTGCAATCCAGCCTGGGCGACAGAGTGAGGCTCTGACTCATAAATAAATGAATAAATATTTACTAAGTACTAGTGCTAATCAGTATGTTTCAACCATATATCTCTTCTTTCTCCTTCATGTACTGATATAAGCTGACAAACTAACCTATAAGAGAATAAACTGATATATATATATATGTACATATACTGATGAACTATTAATAACATTTTTATATATATTCAAAACTATTTACAAAACACCTACCCACATTCACTCATGAAATCCTCAAAACAACCTTGTCAACTGATAAATATCTGCTTTATAGTCATTATCCATCACTGGTTTGTGCCAACTCTTTTGTTTTTGCTTATGCTCACTTAATTTTT
>NW_007000672.1:0-685 GCF_000164805.1 Carlito syrichta | reverse complement strand
TGTAAATAATGCTGCTATAAACAGGAAGTACACATATCTTTTGTACGTTCTGCTTGGTGTCTTTGGATAGACACCAGAAGTGGGTGTGCCGGTCACAGGATAGTTTCATTTTTAATTTCTTGAGGCATTTTCATGTCACTTTTCCTTTTTTTTTTTGAATTGGAGCCTCACTCTGTCACCCAGAATGGAGTGCAGTGGCTGCTCCCGGCCACTGTAACCTCGACCTGCTGGGCCCTGGTGATCTTTCCACCTCAGCCTTCCGAGTAGCCAGAATTACAGGTATGCGCTACCATGCCCAGCTGACTTTTTTGATTTATTGTAGAGATGAGGTCTCTCTAAGTTTCCCAGGCGAGTCTCGAACCCACGAGCTCAGGCAATTCACTCACCTCAGCCTCCCAAAGCACGGAATGACAGGCTGAGCCACCAAGCCCGGCTCATATTACTTTTCGTAGTTGAAAGAAACAAGGACATAAACTGACAAAGTCCTTATGTCCTAAAAATACACAAGATTGACCAGATCCTTGTGTTTCTGGCCTGGCTCCAACAAGAGCTTGGCCAGTGTTTTCTTCTCTCACTGTTTGCCCCTGGGAATGTTGATTTAGTAGGATTCAGGTGGTGTGACCTCTAGTCTGCATACACTGGATGTAGCCTGCTTTGATAATAACTTTACTCAGAACTGCAAAGG
>NW_007000671.1:0-4775 GCF_000164805.1 Carlito syrichta | reverse complement strand
TTACTGCACTACTGAGAGAAAACTTGCTTACTAAACCAGGCATGATGTCCTAACTTCAGAAAGAAATGTTTCTGTAAACCACACCTATCTTATATCCGTATATTTACAACATCTATAACTTCAGCATATATATTGATATTATCAGACTACATGATATGAACAGCTTTATTTCAAAGGCAAGACAATTACTAATTTACCCATGAGTATTATATAAATATTAGCATAGAAGCTATGGAAAAAGGGTAGGATATCTGTATTCTCTTACAACTTAACAATCAAGTATGAAGCTCAATAAAAAATAAATATAAAAGCAAAATTTATAAGTATTCTAACAATGAAGACAGTATACAATCAACATTTATAAAGACATATAATAGTATAATGAATGCCAAAATTATAATGTTATATTTCTGTTTCCAAAAAAACATAAATAAAACTTGATTTTAAATGTTTAAAAAGTTATTTGGACTATTCATAATATAATATTACAGTTCAGAATATATATCTTTTCACCACCACCACTACTAGAACTACATTTAAGATACTTGACCAGTTTTTATCCTCTTTTTGTATCTGTAACTGGTTTTCTTGTGTGAGAGTAATGTATAATTCTTATACATAACACTAATTTTTCTGTAGTTTAATGTCTTTTCATTGCCTTCCAATCTTTATGTTTCCTAGGGATCCATGCTTGTCACTGATGCTCTTTATTGCTATAAGTAAAAAGCTAAGTAATGGGCTTGCGACATATTATTTCTCAATAGGAACTGAAATGCTGAATTATATAAAAATGTGGATTTTAATGATCATAGAAATAAACAATGATAATAGGAACCCAGCAAATTGAATCCACTATTGTTTAAGAACATCAATTCATCATGTACTTTTACTTCACAAAACTCTATACAAATTTTAACTTTTATCCTAGGACATCTAACCATTTCATAATGGTTTTCAAGTTCAAATATTTCATAGTTGTTTTCAAGTTCAACACTTCTCTTCTCTAGTGTTTATTTCTTTACATTCTATACATCTTTGCAATTGCAACAATTAAAATTGGGATAAATTTGAACCTCCAATTCCCTTATTCAAGGTAGGCAACCCACTTTATTGTACTTTGTTTTTAAAACTTTTGTTTCATATGCCAGAGTATTCAGGCAGTTGGAGCATATCTGTCTTGGATGCCCAATAAATTTAACTCTACATCTTTAGAACTGAGTATATTAAGCCAAATAATTGGTGGAAGGAATTAATAAATGGATTTTTGAGATTCATAGAGCTGGGATGAAAATGCCCTTTCTAATGACTTTCACTCAGTGATAGTTTTTAGAACATATTGCCTACAGTCCTACTAATGATATCCTCTTGAATAGAATAGGGAAGCAGTAAACAAGAAGAAACATAGGCGGCATTGTTAAGATTTAGACAAGAAAATCTGATTAAAATAGAGGTAGAAAAGGCACATTCAAACTTTGAATAGAATGGTGGCTTATTGGTTTGGCACTGTAAGAATAATTTACTGTTATTGAATAAAGTTTGCTACTTTCAGCATTAATATATTTGTACTAAACTTTTGGTATGAATATTATTTGTAATATGTTACACGAATATGTAATTTTTAATGTGTACTTCCCTTAAAAACTTGGGAAACATTAGAAACTTTATTGTATACATATTTCAAGATCTCAGTAATATCTTAAGAGTCTATCAAAAAGTATAAGATTGTTTGCACATTAGACAGTTCCCATTTTTAAAAAATATTGTATTTCTTTCTTCTGTTGATATTATCAGAGTTGTCAGACAAGTGTTTTCAGTTCATCTAGTTCTCTTTAATATACTAAGCTACTGCTTGCAATTGTCTATAAAAAGTCAAATAGCAAGTTTTCAAGAGTTTTGAATATATAAGATTACATCAAACTAAAAAAACTTCTGCACAGCAAAGGAAAACAATTAGCACAGAAAATAGACAAGGCATGGATTGGGAGAGAATATTTGCAAACCACAAGTTTTTTTAGTTTGAGGTAATCTTATTTTTTTTCTTTTCCTGCTTTTTGTTGCCCATACTTTGAGAATTTTATTCAATAAATCATTGTCCAGACAATGTGTCTGTTTTTATGTCAATACCATGCTGTATTGATTATAATAGCTTTATAATATATTTTGAAATCCAGGAGTATGATGCATCCAACTTTTTAAATTCAAGATTGCTTTGGTTATTTAGGGTATTTTTTGGTTCTGTACAAATTTTTAGATTGTTTTGTCTATTTATGTGAAAAATGACATTGAAATTTGGATAAACATTGCATTAAATATGTAGATCACATTGAGAAGTGTGCTATCTGATATAAGGCTGATATCTAAAATATATAAGGAACTCAACACAATAACAAGAAAACAAACACTCCAATTAAAAAGTGGGCAAATAACCTAAACAGATATGACAGATACAAATAGACAATGAATACTCGAAAAAATATTCAACATCTCTAATCATCAGGAAAATGCAAATTAAAACTGCAATAAGTTCTCATGTCACAGCTGTTAGAATGGCTATGTCAAAATAATAACATGTTTTGGTGAGAATATGGAGAAAACGTAACTCTTAGAGAGAAAATGTTGGAGGGAATGTAGATTAGTGCAACCATTTTTGAAAATAATATCAAGTTTCTTCACAAAACTAAAAACAGAATTATCTTATGATACAGAAATTCCTCTTCTGAGTATATATCATTTCATCACTATTTACAATAACTAAGATTTGGAAGCAACCTAAGTATCCATCAATTCATGAACAAATAAAGAACATGGTATATAATACATAATGGAATACATGTGAACACATGAATAGAACTGGAGGACATTAAGTTTAGAGAAACAAACCAGACATAAAAAGACAAATAATTCATCATCTCACTTGTATCTGAAACCTAAAAAAGTCAATCTCAGAGAAATAAAGAGTGGAGCCTGGGGGTAGTGGTTCACACCTGTAATCCCAGCACTTTGGGAGGTTGAGGGGGAGAATCTCTTGAGTCCAGGTGCTAGAGACCAACCTGGGTAACATAGCAAGACCTCATCACACACAAAAAAAAAAAAAGAAAGAAAAAAAATATTGCCAGGTATGGTGATGTGTACCTGTAATCCCAGTTAATCAGGAACTGAGGAGAAAGGATCTCCTGATCCAGGAGGTTAAGGCTGTGGTGACTGTGGTTGTGCCATTGCACTCCAGCCTGGGTGATGTGCCAGAGTCCAGCTCCAGGAGAGAGTCAGGGCCTGAATGGGGAGAATCAGGAACGGCAAAGAAGAATGACAGGAGTCAACTTCTTGGGTAGAGTTCAGGACTCTGCCAAATTTTATTCAATTCTTACATGCTTATATAGTTTTTTTACTGACCCCTGTACCCACAAAAATGCAACACACGTTACACATTAAATTTTTATATCATGTTTTTTCCTTTTGTTTATGGAGAAGTTGACCTTTATAAGTTTCTTTTTGTTCCTTCCTGCTACCTGTGGTGTTATTTATGTAACGAAACACCAGCTGCCAAGAATTTATCAGCCACAACCTGTGACCTCTAGGCCAACTAAATCTCTTCCCTTCGCTATTCTATTTCTTTTCCTTTACTAATCTATTTTCTTAATACACTTTTAGCAGCAATATATTGACTTGTTTTTTCTTTTATATAAACATCCTTATCTTACCCACTACAAATTCTTAATACTCTATATTAGTTAATTTAAAAATTTAACTTTCTTAATTCTAATTGCTTATCTATATTACTTGCTATTTTCTAATCACCTATTTTACATTTTATATTTTTAAACAAAACTTTAAGTCTAAATCTACACTTATATATGAAATTAATCTTACTTCTAATCTTAAATGTATTTAATTTTAAACCTACATTGAGTGTATAATTTTAAGTTTACCTTAAAGCTTAATTATTTCCTATTCCTTCTATTACTTATATTTAACTAATACTTACATCTATAATAAACATTTATCTTTTAATTATAACTGTTATTTATTTAATTCTAATCCTTACTTTAATTTTAACCCTTTTTCTAATTAAACTATAATATTTCTTAAATCAAAAGGCATGTCTGTGACTTGTTTTTCCTGAAAACACCTGTTTTTGGAGATACTCTGTCTCAGTTTCTCACTTCCTCATCAATCACAACTGTCAATGTTGTTACTTATAAAGGGTATGAGGAAGTACTTGTTTTTCCTTTTTAGCTAAAGGTTGCAAAATTTCATGGGAAAGGGGATACTGAAACATTCCCTTGTCCCTTCAGGGGGAAATTTTTGTTGTTGAGCCCTTTTTACGTTTCTATACATAGGTTTACTGCTAATTCCACATCCTTGCACATTCTAGCGAATTGTCTTATGTATCAAGGGAAGTGTTTTTCAAGCCTAAGCAGGCCTTCCTTTAAGGCCACAAGGAGCCCTTCAAGAGGATCCATGGGGCTCTGCCTCCATCATGGCCGCTTCCCATTGGGGCTCTGCTCCCAGTCAGCGTTTTTCCCATTTTCGGGTAACCTCCATTTTGCCTCTTTAGGGGTTGCGGCTTCCGGCAGTGATGGAGCAAGACCCCACCATAGATAGATAGATAGATAGATAGACAGAGAGATAGATAGATACATAGATACATAGATAGATAGATAGAGGCTAGTAAGGATATGGGGGAGAGGTGGATGAAGACAGGTTGCTTAATGGGTACAAAAATGCGGTTGGAAGGAATAAGATGTTGATGAAAGGGTACTAAGTCTCAGTTAGAC
>NW_007000670.1:0-672 GCF_000164805.1 Carlito syrichta | reverse complement strand
CAAAATCCTGTGGTTATCATCCAGTGCAGCTTCCCTGTGGTGAGCACAAGCCACTGGTACAAAACACTTGTGAACCCAATTCACTAAGATGTCCCTGGTGAGTCATGCATTTTTATTAACATAATAATGGACTGGTAGGAGATTCAGTCTTTGAAAACAGCAAGGGCACAAGCTTTTGCCTATCACAGCAAGTTTGCACCCATGTGTGCCTGCTGCATCAGCACATCTCAGCACACTTATTCTGTCTTTGGCATTTTTAATTCTTGTCTGTCTTACCAGTGATAGTTTCTTTCTGGGGCAATAACACCAAAATAGTGAAGTCTCATCAGCATTATAGACTTACTTGGTGTCAGATTTTCATCAGCTATGACCTTAGTAACTTGTCACTTTCTACTGTTTCATGATCAGGAGATGCTTTATGACCACAAATCTTTAAATGTTTACCAAAGCTATAATCATATACCTAGACAACCTTAAAGACTCTGCCAAAAGGCTTCTGGATGTGAAAAAATGAATTCAGTTTTCGAACACAAAATCAACATACAAAAATCAGCAGCATTTCTACACACCGATAACCATGAAGCTGAAAACCAAATCAAGAAATCAACCCCATTAAAAATAGCAGCAAAAAATAATACCTAAGAATATACTTAATCCAAAGAGTGAAAGGTC
>NW_007000669.1:0-755 GCF_000164805.1 Carlito syrichta | reverse complement strand
TTTATTTCCAGGGTGAAATTCACAGAGTGAAGACAGACGGCACCAACAGGACAGTGTTTGCTTCTCTATCTATGGTGGGGTATCCTATGGGCCTGGCCTTAGATTGGCTATCAAGAAACCTTTATTCCACCAATCCTGGAAGTCAGTCAATTGAGGTAATCATTCCATAATACTACTTACACAGACATTGGTTTCAGATTCATGTAAAATCTATTTTCAGGAACTTCTTTCATATGGATTTTGGAATTATTTTTAAGCAAGACACAAAGAGAAGGGATATTATTATTAACTATCTAAGTCTCTAAAGCTAAAGAGGAAAACCACCTTAAAAATAAATTCATGAATCAACCTTTCTTTTTCTTTCTTTCTTTCTTTCTTTCTTTCTTTCTTTCTTTCTTTCTTTCTTTCTTTCTTTCTTTCTTTCTTTCTTTCCTCTCTCTCTTTTTCTTTCTCTCTTTCTCTCTCTCTTTCTTTCTTTGTTTCTTTTAAAAGTCAGAGAGAGGAAAGAAAGGGAGATATGCCAGAGCTGGCAAGAGTGAGAGAAAACGCCAATTCATGAATCTTTCTATTGCCCTATTGTATTTCCTCTTAAGTATCTATACTATTCCTATTAAAGTATTTAGATAGTTGATAAAATAATATATCAGAAGATAAAACATTATGTAAAATTCAGTATAAAGATTATGGTAGACAGGGAATTTTCACTATTTGTCCTCATCTAATCTTCAGTGCAATTTTAGTTCTCAAGCAGATTT
>NW_007000668.1:0-699 GCF_000164805.1 Carlito syrichta | reverse complement strand
TTTATTATGTTACACAGCATTGTGGTGGTTTTTTAAAATCTATTGCTAAGCCCCTAACGGTATGTCTGCATCAGTGAAACCCATCTGTCACAACCACAGTGGAGACATTATTATGTAAATAGTTCTAGGGCCTACTTTTGGGGGAATTTAATATACTATCCTAATATTGCAACCAGAAAAAATGTGTTTGAAAAAATTCTTTTTTGAGGGGGTGGGGCGTTTGTTTCACTTGTAGAGAAAGGAAGGTAGAGTTGCTGAGGGTTTTTTTTTTAATAGTTCAAATCTCTTTATTTTCCTCTCTCTCTCACCCACATTGTCTTTTTTTTTTTTGAGTTGGAGTCTCATTCTGTTGCCCAGACTGGAGTGCAGTGGCCACTCCCGGCCACCGCAGCCGTGGCCTGCTGTGCTCTGGCAATCCTTCTACCTCAGCCTTCCAAGTAGCTGGAACTACAGGCGCCTGCTACCACACCCAGCTAATTTTTTGATTTATTGTAGAGATGAGATCTCACCAAGTTGCTCAGGTGGGTCTTGAACCCGCAGGCTCAAGCAATCCACTCACCTCAGCCTCCCAAGGCTTGGGATTACAGGCTGAGCCACTGAACCCAGCTCACAATGTTTTTAAAAGTTAATGATATGGCTCCTAATAAAATAAATAAAATACATGAGAGACTTCTTTTAAACACACCAGCTGAAGTATAG
>NW_007000667.1:2160-9184 GCF_000164805.1 Carlito syrichta | reverse complement strand
CACCAACATCACATTGGTTTGCTTAAATCTATTTTGTTAGGATCCACTCCTGCCTCAGTTAAATCTATCCACAATTGCTGGGTTTCCTTTACAGGGCTCTTCAAAACTTTTTTCCTATTCAGGACCTCCTTCACCTTTCAAACTCCCCATTTCTGCAAATTCAAATCCATTTCAAGGGCCCACTATCATTTGCATGGCCCCTTGTACAATCTCATCTACAAGAAGTAATAGCCCAGATATCAGAGTTCTATAAGAGGAAGGTATAGCTAACTGCAGTACCTTATCTTTCATTCCAGCTCTAAGGGGTACTCTTCTGTCCCATCAAAAGGGTTTACGTATAAAGCATGATGCATCCCCAGTTCCCAGAGGTAATCCTGTAGCTCCTCCATGGTGTTCCACTGGGGAAGGGAAAATGAGACATCATCTTCATTTGGACAAGCAGCTCTTCATCCTACCATGAGCCATGTTAGGAGTGAAGCATTATCATCATACTGTCCCTTTTTATATATTCTGTCTCAAGGAGTTGGTAACTAAAGCCATCTTCATCAATTCATTCCCCAATAGTCCTATGCCATCAGCTCCAATATCCCATAACCTTACCAACCAGCCCTCTAGGTTTTCCCTGCTCTTCTGCCTGGATTTTGCTGCCAGCTGCATCAGCTCCACTGAAGTATATGGGTACACACTCATGTGCATAGACTGCAGAGGGTATGATACGTGTGCTGGATTTTGTCCCTCCAGCTGTTACCATTGTTTCTTTATTTTCTGAATAATCACCAGGTGAGCCCTTGTCTTTGGGAGCTTTTCTACTTCCTCTATCATCTCTATTTCATCCTTCTCTTCTAAGAAGTCTGGTTCCTGTGTGGGGTCCCACGTTTGTGGTCTATCACAGAGTGGATACATGCCATAAGCAACCATTTTTCTTTCACTTTTGCAAAGTGGCATGGTAAGTCATGTAGCTGGTTACTAGTCTTCTCCAGCCAGCAATATAACATGTCCCTATTTTCTGCCGGAATCAACCAAGCATCTCTTTCCAATCTGACTCCTTCTGCAATTCCTTCACCTGGTTCCTGGTGACTGTCTTGTTCAGTAGCCACTTGGAGAGTGCAAAGCAGGGCCCATGTCACAGCTGCTGTAATGGCACAGCTATCTTTTTTCTTCTAAAATTTCCTTTCTCATCAATAGTTTTTATTTATTTATTTTTTTAAACATATTTTTATTTTTAAATTGTGGGGTACAGTTAAAGGTTAGGTATACAAATATGCATCATTCAGGCACCCTTGTTGATAAGGGGTGTACCCCCATCCCCAGACAAATATTGACTAGCATTAATCCCACCTCTCTTCCCCTCCCTGCTCACCCATAGTTTCCTGCCACTTCAGTCCTTTTCTTATAGTATTATGATAGATGTTCAAGGTCCACTTATGAGTGAGAACATGTGATACTCAGATCTTTGTTTCTGTGAGAGATCACTCAGTAATATAAACTCTAGTTCCATCCAGGTTGCTGCAAAATTCATGATTTTGTTCTTTTTTATGACTGCGTAATATTCCATCATGTATATATTTCACATTTTTAAAATCCAGTCCTCTTTTGATGGACAGTATGGTTGGTTCCAGGTTCCTGCTTTTGTGAACAATGCTGCGATAAACATACGTGTGCAGGTATCTTTTTGATAGAATGATTTGCATTCTTCAGGGTATATTCCCTGTTAGGGGGATTGTGAGGTCATATGGGAGGTCGGTATTTAGAGCTTTCAGGAACCACCACACTGCTTTCCACAGACGTTGCACTAATTTACATTCCCACCAACAGTGTATAAGTGTTCCCTTTTCACCACATCCATTCCAGCATCTGTTATTTTTTGAGTTATTGATGATGGCCCTTCTGACTGGAGTTAGGTGGTACCTCAATGCATCTCCTTGATGATCAATTGTTTTTATTAATGCCATCAATCCAGTTTCATTTTTGGGCCATCCTTTATTCAACTAGTAGTTTCCAGCTATTTATCAAACTGGGAACTTTCAACCACATAGTACCAGTGGTCCACCTTGGGATTTCTCCTAACAACACTACCCCCAACCTTTATGTCACCCCAGTCCCTATGATGAGGTTTTCTCTGGAATATCCTGCCTGACTACACAAATTATAATCAGTAACCTCAAATCTGAAGGGACTTGCACATAATATTCTTTGCTTATTCCAAGGTAGTAACTAGAGGTACAGCAGGGACATACACTGGTTTATTAGAACTTACAGGAAGCTCCAATGGAACTAGAAATTGACCTTCCATATGACCTAGCATTTCCTTTATTGGGAATATACTCAGAGGAACTCAAATCATTCTACAAAAATGATACCTAGCCAGGCTCAGTTGCTCAGCCTGTAATCCTGCACCTTGGGAGGCTGAGGTGAGTGGATTGCCTGAGCCCACAGGTTTGAGACCTGCTTGGGCAACTCGGCAAGACCTCATTCTACAATAAATAATAATAAAAAAATTGCTGGGTATGGTAGCGCATGCCTGTAGTTCCAGCTACTTGGAAGGTTGAGGCAGAAGGATCGCCAGAGCCCAGCAGGTGAGGCTGCGGTGGCCAGGTGTGGCCACTGCAATCCAGTCTGGGTGACAGAGTGAGACTCCGACTCCAAAAAAAAAAAAGATGCCTGCACACGTATGTTTGTTGCAGCTCTATTCACAAAAGCAAAAACATGGAACCAACTAAGTTGCCCATCGAAGCTGGACTGGATAATGAAAATGTTGTACATATACACAATGGAATATTATGCAGCCACAAAGGAGGACAGATATATGGACTTCACAGCAACTTGGATAGTTTTGGAGTCGATCATACTCAGTGACCTATCACAGAAACAAAGGACAGAGTACCATATGTTCTCACTTATAAGTGGATCTTGAACAATTATAATACTATAAGAAAGCATTTTGAAGTAATGGGACACTCAGGAGGGGGGGTGGAATTGGCAGTTGAGGAAAACTGCTAGGAGAGGGAGGGGCATATCTCATCAATAAGAGTACCTGCATAATCAATGTTTGTATACCTATCCCTGAATTGTACCCCACATCTTTATAATAAAAAAATAAAAAGAAAAAAGAAGTTAGAGAAACTTTGAGTAGAATGGTTGAATGAGCTCAGCACTATTTAAAAACTGCCCTAACTAGAAAGAATCTTACAGTACTAAATTGGAATAAATGATCTCAATATGAACTCATGTTTAATTTACATAAAAAGAGATAAATATACTAACAATTATAAATAAGTGGACACATATCTATATAGCTACATGGGTTAATATATTACATAATGTGTACTATATATCATATATATATATCATATATGTGTGTATATATACTAACTTTCCTGTACTGAGGAGAGAAGGGCTAGAAGCAAAGACATTCTAGTAGCAATTAGCATACCCTGCACCTGATCATGGACATAGGTGGCCAAAGCTAAATCAATTTGAGAAACAAAATAAGTAGCATCATACAGAATTATAACTCAAAATATAATATGAATATACAATTTAACTAGAATTTTAATAGATTAATAAAATAAAGTAAAAAAGAGACAGGAAATAAAGGGAGTAAGTGGACATCAGTGAAAACTATATTTCAAAATAAATTTGGAAGGAGAAAAACAGTTGAAAGATTCTGGAAGTGGATTAATGAAACAGAGAAGAGCACAGACTAAGTTGCTCACAGCAGGAATAGAGATCAGAAAAAGGACAGTTTTCTTAATCAAATTCTGTGAATGCCATTCTTGGTGATGCCAGATGTAGATAAAGTTGAGACACAGAGCTGAAGCAGGAACTTTGGTTAAACTTTCTTGTTGAAACATTCATATCCCCCATTGCCTTCCACACCTTAGGTATAAAAACCTGGAAGCCAGATGTCCATTCTCCAGAGGACAGCTTCCTAAGAAAAACTGAGAAGTTCAAGAAAAACAGTAATCTCCAAAACCATAGATTAAATGCTCAGAGATAGTCAAAGAATATGGTATCCATAAAACAGAAATTGGATGCTGATTATCTCAGCTTAAATAAATAATCAGAAGCAAAAAATAATAACTGGAAGATGAAAATTATACAAAAACTTCCCAGAAATCACAAACACAAGTCATTAAACTGAAAATTCCCACTAAGTCCCCAACATACTGAATAAAAAATTAAATTAAAATAAAAGACCTAAGGCATATTATTAGAAATTATGTAATGCCAAGTTTTAATACAACAAATGAGAAAGTACAGGTTACCTATGAAAAAATAAGAATGACATTGGTTTTCTCACCATTAATCCTAGATGCTGCTAGAGGATGATAGACCATAACTTTCATAAATACAAGGGAAAATTATTTCCAGCAATTAATCTACTCTGCAATATTATCAGTCAAATATGAGATAAAATTAAAATATTTTTACAAAAGCATGAAATCAAACAATTTCTCCTCAAAGTTAAGAATTTCCAAGGAGTCTATTTAATAATATACTCCAACAAAATAGTAGAGCTAACCCAGAAAGAGAAAGATAAGAAAAACTGAAATGTTTCAACCTAACAAAATGGTTAAGGAAAGTCCCCAAACAGCAGCTGAACAACAGATCTGGAGAACAATCAAGCCAACAATCAAGAGCAAAAAAGGCATGACTCCGAGGTCTTCAGGGAAAAAAGGAAGAAAGAGGAAGGATCAATGGCATACAAAATATAGAATGCTTCTAAAAGTTACAGATATATGCATGGAAATTGGACAAAGACGAAAGATACTTAGAAACACTAGGAGAAAAGTTAAAGTATACAATAAATGAATATATTCAAATAAATACTAGTTTTTTGATAACTCTAGATAGTAATATACATAAATATATACTAGAAAGACTAGAGGAGGGGAGTTTGGTGTCCCAAAAAAGATAAATTCTCAACAATCAAAACAGAAAGTAAATGTTAATAAGAATATATTGTGTTTAATAAGAATATAATTATATAAGCATATCTTTGTAAGTAAGGACACAACTACTGAAAATTAAGCAAATAGAAGACTTAAAAATGATTGCTTCTTCTTAGAGGTAACAATGAACAACGAATTGCTGGTTTTCATTACATGCTCACAACTAAGTAATTTTTAAAAATTATATATCTCAAAATACATACTTTTATGCTAAATTTTTATATTTGAAAAGTAAAATACCAAAGCCTTCACATTTTAAAAAAATGGACAAATGATACTAGAGAATTTTCCAGAGATAAGGGATAGAAGTGCCCAGCACCTGGAAATATTTATGTAACAGATTGTATCATCTTGAATCATTAAGGATTAAAGGAAAAAATCAGGGATACAGACAGCCTTTTGTTAATTCCAGCTTATTTTCTTGCCTATGCTTCCTTTTCTTTCTTTTTCTTTTACTCAACAAACATTTCTCTTGAGCATCTAGCAGTGCCAGCCACCATTTAAGGAGATGGAAGATAATAGTGATCATAACCAAAATTTTTGTTCCCTGGACCTCATTCTAGCTGGGGGAAGCAGACAATATAACCACAGAATATAGAAAACATCAGGGTGTGGTGAGTTCTTAGAGTAAAAAACCATGAGAGTTAGACTAGTCATTTTATAGAAAACTGAATGATTTAAGCATTTTTAATAGTTTTCTACTTTTTTGTCAACCTACTTACATTTTATGAACCTAAGATTACAGGTATTCTAAAAAGTAACTAAAAAATTGAAAGAATAAACTAAAAATCACCTGACTTTTTTCACCTTAATTGACTCATTTTTAAAGATTTATTGCATTTGCTTCTTCTCACTCACTGCACCAAACACAGAGGAGAGAAAGTCAATGAGTCAACCAACACAGAGAAATGCCAGTCAGTGGAATAGTCATCACAAAAGAGGGTCAGTCACTGATGCCCAACCTAGTGGAGGGCCAGTCACTAAACACCCAATAAAGAGAAGGAGCAGGCACTGTGGTGCCCGTAGGAAAGGAGGGCCAGCAGTGGGGCACCTATCATAGAGGTGGGCCAGTCATGTGTGCATCCTTTACAGGGGAGGGCCAGTATCTGTGACAATCATCACACAGAAGGGCTACTCACAGGCACACCCATCACAAAGGAAGTCTAACCACTGAGGAACCAACTATTGAGGAGGGCCATTAAGTGTGACAACATCTCAGAGTATGTTTAGTCACTGGGACAATCATTATGGAGGATCACCAGTCACTGGGTCACCAATAACAGTGGCAGCCTAGAAACTGGAGCACTCATAATAGAGGAAGGCCAGTTACAAGGGCACCCAGTATGGAGAAAGCCCAATCACTGGGATAGACAACACAGAAGAAAGTTAGTTAATGGACCACTCATCGCATCTATTATGGATCAGGACCAGTTATTCGTGCACCAATGACTAATTGGACCAATGGGTCTGTCACTGGAGTACCCATCACAGAGGAGGACCTATCACTGGGTCACCCATCACAGAGGAGTGACAGTCACTGGGGCACTCATCAAAAGGGAAGGGCAATCACTGGGTCACCAATGAGAAGAAGACAAGTTACTGGTGCACCCTTCACAGAAGTAGGCCTATCATGGAGAAATCACTCAAACAGAAGTGCTAGTCACTGGGATACTCACAGAGAAGAAAGATTGTCACTGTAGCACTGATAACAGAGGAGGGATAGTCACTAGGGCACTCATTATGTAAAGTGCCAGTCACTGGGACACCTGTCACAGAGGAAAACCAGTTTATGGGACACCTGTCACAAAGCACAGCTAGTCACTGGGACACGATTTATGGAGGCCCAGATACTGGAATACACAGCACTGACTAGGACTTATCACTGGACAACCATTTAAAGGAAGGCTAGTCACTGGGATATAAATCACAGAGGAAACCCAGTCAAAGAAACACCTATTATGAATGAAAACCTGTCACTAGGACAACCACCACAGAGGAGGGTCAGTTACTGGGGCAGGCAATGTGAAATGGACCTGGTACATGAGGCACTTTTCACAGAAGAGAGCTAG
>NW_007000667.1:0-982 GCF_000164805.1 Carlito syrichta | reverse complement strand
TCATAGAGGAGAACAAGTAACTGGGTAACCATTAAAGGAAGGGGGCCAAACACTGGGGAATCCATCACAGAGGCGGACCCATCACTATACCACCCAATACAGGGGAGTGTAAGTATGTATGACACCGAATTTAATGAGGGTTGTTCACCAATCACAAATGTACGCTAGTCACTGGGGCACCTATTATCATGGAGAAGGACAGTCACTTGGATTCCCATTGCAAAAGAGGGTCAGTCACTGAGGCATCCATTATGGAGGAGACCCAGTCAATGGTGCAAACTTCAAAAGTGAAGGCTACACATTGGAGCACAAATTACAGAAGACAGACATCAAAGAGGAGGGTCAGTCTCTGGAGTACTCCTCACAGCTGAGGAGCACCATTTACAGAGTATAGCCAGTCACTGGTGTTCCAATCACAGAGGTAGTCAATCAATGATGCCTTAAAAAAAGAGAAGGGACAGTCATGAGACACTCATTACAGAAGCGGTTCACTTGCTGGGACACCCATCACTTGAACACATTATCACAGAGAAGGGAAAGTCAATGGGGCACAGATAACTGAGGTTGGTCATTTACTGAGGAAACCATCACAAAGGTCAGTTAGTCACAGGGGCACGTCTCACAGAGAAAAGCTAGTTAGTAGGACACCTATCACAGAATTGTGCTAGTCACTCTGGCACTCATAACAGAGGATGATCAGTTACGGAGGCACCCATAATGGAGGAGGGTCAGTCACTGAGACAACCATCGCAGAGATGGGCCATCACTAGGGCACTTGTCAATGAGGAGGGACAGTCACTGGAAAAAAACATCACAATATAGGTCATGTCACTGGGGCACCAATTATAGAGGAGGTCCAGTTACTAGGACACACTTTACAGAGGAGGGATAGTCACAAGGGCACCCATTATGTTCCTTATGCAGGAGGGACATTCATTGGAGCACCAATTAATAAGGATACACTGTCACTGGGGCCAAAACA
>NW_007000666.1:0-593 GCF_000164805.1 Carlito syrichta | reverse complement strand
TTTTAAACAAAATAAAATGCACATGTCTTGGGTATAGTGTTCAGTGAATTTTGACAATTGTATATACACATGTAATCATCACCCAACCAAAATACAAAGTTTTTTTTAAACCATGGACAGGATTCTCAAACCACTTTCCAGTTAAGCCTCTTCTTTGCCCTCTTCCAAAAATCTATATTTGATTTCTATCACTGTAGATTAATTTTTCCTGTTCTTAAACTTAAGATAAATAAAAACAAATGGCATATCTACTTTGAGTCTGGTTTGTTTTACTCAGTATTGTATTTCAAAATGATTATCAAGAAGACAAGAATGGGCTAAAATCTGTGTCCCTAATTTGGGATTTGGAGCAAATTGATGGACTTGGAGAGCAAGGGAAAGGAATTAGTAATGTTGCCTTGGTAAGGTCTGTCTGGGGGACTTTATTTGTGTTTTTTTTTTTTGAATTGGATTCTCACTCTGTCACCCAGACTGGAGTGCAGCGGTCGTTCCTGGCCACCGCGGCCTCGACCCACTGGGCTCCGGTGATCCTTCTGCCTCAGCCTTCCAAGTAGCTGGAACTACAGGCGCACGCTACCACGCCCAGCTGTTTT
>NW_007000665.1:0-704 GCF_000164805.1 Carlito syrichta | reverse complement strand
AGCAACAAACTTTACCTCAGCTCTAAGGCAACAGTGCGAAACAAGGAGACAAAGCCCACCCCTATGCTGCAACGAAAAACAAAAAGGGAGAGGCTGGAATCGGAGATCACAGAAGTGACTCTAGTCTGATCGCTTATTTTGACCTACGATTTTTATCATTGAAATTGTTGGTCTAGATTACGTTTGGTGTTTACCTTCTGACTTATACTGTTTCTTGATTTTTTTGGCCTGTCTCTGTTTAGCTATCAGTATTCTTTAGGGAATCTTTCTTACCTGTCTTTTTTCACTTCTTCCCAGCCCTGTGTCTCTCTCTCACCTGATAGTTGGTATGTATATCTGTTTTCCCTCTTGCACTTCTCTCTTTCACTTATTATGACTTATGATTTTATCATTGTAACTGTTAGTTTAGATCACGTCTGTTGTTTACCTTCTGATCTACACTGTTTCTCAATTTTATTGACCTGTGTCTGCGTAGCTATCAGTACTCCTTAGGTAATCTTTCTTATGTGTCTTTCTTCACTTATTCTCGATCCTGTGAATGTTTTTCACCTGATAGCTGGTATGTATATCTGTTATCCCTCTCACACTTCTCTCTTTCGCTCATTTTGACTTATGATATATCATTGTAACTGTTGCTTTAGATCACGTTTGTTGTTTACCTTCGGACGTACACTGTTTCTCGATTGTATTGCCCTGTCTCTGTG
>NW_007000664.1:0-736 GCF_000164805.1 Carlito syrichta | reverse complement strand
TAGCTAACTAGTTAACTCAGCCAGTTATTCAGCCAGCTAAATATTTAGCTAACTATTTCATTCAGGTAGGTAAGTCAGCTAGCTAACTAGTTAAGTCAGCTAGCTAAGTCAGCTAGTTAAGTCAGCTTTCTAATTTAGTTAGCTAGTAAAGACAGCTAACTAGGAAATTAGCTAATGGGTTAAGTCAGCAGGTTGAGTCAGGTAGTTAGCTAGTCAACTGAAGTGATAAGTCAGCTGGTTGAGTCAGCAGGCTAACTAGTTGGCAAACGGGTTGAGTCAGCTGTTTGAGTACCCTAGCTAGCTAGTTAGCTAACCAGTTATGTCATCTGGATTAGTCAGCTAGCTAGCTTGTTAGCTAACAAGTTAAGTCAGATGTTTGAGTCAGCTAGCTAGCTCATTAGCTAACAAGTTAAGTCAGATGATTAAGTCAGTCAGCTAGCATGTTAGATAACAAGTAAGTTAACTATATAGTCATCTGGTTAAGTCAGCCAGGTAGCTAGGCAGCTAACTATTTAAGTCAGCTAGCTAGATAGGTAATTTGTTAGTAAGTCAGCTAGTTAAGTCAACTGGCTAGCCAGCTGGCTAGCTAGGTAGTGAGCCAATTAAGCCAGTTGGCTAGCGAGAAGGCTAGCTGGTTAATTTGCCTAGTTAAGAGAGCTGGCAAGTCAACTGGCATCGTAGGTAGCTAGGTAGCTAAGTCAGTTAGATAACTACGTGGCTAGCTAGTGATATCAGT
>NW_007000663.1:0-684 GCF_000164805.1 Carlito syrichta | reverse complement strand
TTTGGAGAGGGTGTGGCGAAAAGGGAACACTCTTACACTGGTTGGTGGGAGTGTAAACTTAGTGCAACCTCTGTGGAAAGCAGTGTGGCGACTCCTAAAAGCTCTAAACATCAACCTCCCATATGACCCCACAGTTCCCCTACTGGGAATATACCCTGAAGAACCCAAATCACTCTATAAAAAAGATACCTGCACATGAATGTTTATCGCAGCATTGTTCATAATAGCAAGAACCTGGAACCAACCACGCTGTCCATCAAAAGAGGACTGGATTAAAAAAATGTGGTATTTATACATGATAGAATACTATGCAACCATAAAAAAGAACAAAATCATGAATTTCGCAGCAACCTGGATGGAGCTAGAGTCTATAATACTGAGTGACCTCTCACAGAAACAAAGATCTGAGTATCACATTTTCTCACTCATACAGTGGACCTTGATCATCCAACGCACTACCATAAGAAAATGACTGGCAGTGGCTGGAAACCATGGGGGGTGGGATGGGACTAATGGTAGTAAACATCTGTCTGGGGACAGGGAGACACCTGTTTTCAACATGAGGGCCTAAATGAAGCATATTTTTATACCTAACTCTTAACTGTACCCCACAGTATCAAAATAAAAAATATTGATTGAAAAAAAAGAAAATAAATGGTCAGGCTCGGTGGTTCAGCCTATCAG
>NW_007000662.1:0-789 GCF_000164805.1 Carlito syrichta | reverse complement strand
GGGGCTTGGCAATTTCAGCACATCTGGGATTCACAGCTGGCAATACCTGCTGCCCCCAGGAATTCCCATACCTGTTTATTTGTGGTTGGCATGAGAACTGAAGAATGGCTTTTTTACAGGCAGAGGTAAGGGTTTGTTTACCTTTCTTTAGCTGGTATCCCAGGTAGGAAACTTCAGTTGAACAGAGCTGTGTTTGTTTGTTTGTTTGTTTGTTTGTTTTGCTGACATATGGTAGCCCAAGTCTTGGAAGAGATGTAACAGAATCTTAGTGCCTTGTAAACAAGTGTTCAGGTTTGCAGCTGCAAGCAAGAGATTGTTTACATACTGGAGTAGAGTACTTTCAGGGTGTAAGGCACAGAACCCTGATAAATTCTGTTGCAAAACTTCTCTGAAAAGGGTCCAAGTTAACTGACTGGTGTTCTCAGACTCAGAATTTGTTCATTTAAAAGCAAAGATGGGTTGACTAACAGGGGACAGGGGAATAGAGAAGAAAGCATTGTTTAAGTCTAACAGTAGGAATAAACATTTCAGTTTTGTCAGGTGAAAGCACAATAGTGGCTTTTAACTTCTGAAGCAGGATTCAACCCATTGGAGGGAATGGGCAGTTTGGAGTTATGAGGAACAAGTGGGTAACCCATTTTTGTTCTAAGTTTATAGTTCGGTTAGAAGTGAATTTGCAACTAGTAATTGTCCCCGTTGTCCGCTAAAGTCAGTTCCCAGGGCTCAGAGGGCTGTTACCAGGATTTTAGCTTATTTCCTGGCTGGTTTATTGGCTGCCTGTACTGCCTG
>NW_007000661.1:0-599 GCF_000164805.1 Carlito syrichta | reverse complement strand
CATACACCACCATCATCACAACCACAGGCTGGGCTCAATGTCTCAGCCTCGCATACAGGCTTTTCGGAGGCCCAGGCGAGTGGACGTACTGGACCTGTGGGTTCAACACCAGCCCGGAACATGGGATGAGACCTCTCCTTGACTATGAAAAATAAATGAAAAGATTACCTGGGCATGGTGGCGCAGGACTGTGGTTCCAGCCACTTGTTGGGCAGTAGGATCACCTGAGCCAGGCAGATGGAATCCACTGTGGCCAAGAGTGTGCCGTGCTCTGTGGCCTGGGCAAGAGAGTGGGATTCCTACTCCAAATAATGATAATCAGCGCCAAGACCACTACCACCACCCCTGACACCCAGCGCGAGGTTTCACCATCAGGGATGGGAGAGGAAAAGTCACTTTCTGGCCTGTCATTCGGGGTAGGTTTCAAAGGTGCCTACCGGGCAGGTCTGTCCAATGTTTTTGGCCACATGCACCAGACGGCCTGCCTCCACGCTCTACCACTCATGCCCCATGGAAAAAATGCTTGTGAGTTCATGGATCAGACAGCTCCAAGTTAGGGCAACCATCAGGCACAGAGTGATCAAGACGGTACTGCAATG
>NW_007000660.1:0-553 GCF_000164805.1 Carlito syrichta | reverse complement strand
TTGAGACCAGTCTGAGTCACGTAGAAAGACCGCATCTCTCCCCGGAATGCAAACGTGAACGTTGAGCATGGTGGCGCCCGGGGTCCCAGCTACATGGGATGCAGTAAACAGTGTTCTGAGGCATGCATTTGCATCGCCCATGCTGAAAACACTTGCGAGACCAGCATGGGCACTGTGGCTCATTGCAGTCAGACCTGAACCCTGGGATGCCGAGGTTGGAGGTTGTCTGATTCCCCAGGTCAGAGACCAGCTGTGGCCAGAACTCATCTCAATGAGAAGTCCCCAAAATCGAGTCATGTGTGGTGGCCCCCAGAGTACTGACTTCTTGGAGGCTGAGGTGGGAGGACCGCCTGAGGCCCACAGGTCAAGGCACCAGGAGCCATGATATTACCACCACACTGAAGCCCCACTGACGGAGACTCCAGTGACAAAAAACATGCCTTCCACGTGTGTCACAATGAGCATCCACAGCTCTCCAGGGAAAGGTCCGAGTAGGTAGGTGATGATGGGTTGACCGGGAGAAGAAGAAACCCTCCCCATCCCTAGCTCAGTG
>NW_007000659.1:0-1089 GCF_000164805.1 Carlito syrichta | reverse complement strand
TCTCTTGTCATCACGGGGAAGATATTGATTTTGTTACTTCACTCCAGGTCTCATAGAAGATGATGAATTGGAGACCATTACATGTGAGGCTTTCAATATAAAATCAAGGACATTTATTGTGCTCATGTTACTAGGTTCTCATTTTCCTATCCAAAATCTACATGAGAAGACATTGAGGTCAAACATTACAATCTTCTTAATTATTCTTACATGATGTCTTGTTTCTTTGGTGGAATGCCTGAATATTGAGAAATAAAGCACAGGCCCAGGCCCTCAGCATTCTAAAATACAATTCTTACATAGGTCTTGGGGGAAAACAAGACGTCTCAAGAAAACCACGGCTACTTCTCGTGAGCAAATCCCACACTTCACTCAGAGCTTTCATTTTATTCTCTCTCTTCCCATCAAAGTGCTTTTGCTTGAGTAGTTTCCTTTTTTCAGGCGTTCTCCACCCATATTCTTTTCAAGGTTCAGTTTAATTAAGTTATGAAACTTTGACAGGGAGTGAAAACAAAATTCATATATATCCTTTCACCCAGAAACAAAATGGAGCAAAATAAAGAAAAAGTTAACTTGCTCTTCAAATTGGCCCAGTGTGGATTTTAGCTTTCCGTGCGTATCACGGGAAATAAAGCTTTAGGCAAGACAAGGATATTCACACCTCTGCCAAAAATTAATATATTTTTTAATGGTAAATTAACATCAAAAGTTGTATACATATTAGTGATTGTCTGACCTCCAACTGTTCACAGTCATGTCCAATCCACACACACAGAAGGAGAAAATCTGTCTACCCGGAATGTTCGATTTGTTCAATTCCCTGCCATGTCTTTTCAGCTGCTAATGCTGCTCTGTGAACAGAGAATGACTTTAATTGGAAAGGAAAACCACCGGGGATAAACCACTTTAAATTTTTGGAGGTGATAATTTGTAATTTAGGTATATGCTTTACCATTACGTTTACTAGCGTGCAAACGTGTATGTGTGAGATTATAGCAACAACCCACTCTGGTAGTCGATAGGTTTCAAAATAAAATCTTCTATTGTTTTGAAAGCAGTGTCTGCCATATTAGAGGGAACATCTTCCAA
>NW_007000658.1:0-741 GCF_000164805.1 Carlito syrichta | reverse complement strand
CCATTTTCCTCATGTGTGTTTGTAGGGATATAAATTCCCCTCTTATTACAGCTTTTAAGGCATCCCAGAGATTTTGGTAAGATGTTTCTTTATTTTCATTTGTTTACAGGTATCTTTTGATCTCTATTTTGATGTCATCATTAACCCAGGAGTTATTTAGCATCATGCTGTTTAGTGTCCATGTCTTTGTGGGTTTTGGGGGGACTTTGTTGGTGTCAATGTTTATTTTTATTCCACTGTGGTCCGAGAAGGTGCATGGCAGAATTTCAGTCCTTTTAAATTTGCTTATACTTGATTTGTGTCCAGTTATGTGGTCGATCTTAGAATATGTTCCATGTGGTGATGAGTAGAATGTGTATTCTGTGGTCTTTGGATGGAGTGTTCTATAGGTATCAATTAAGTCCATTTGGTCCAGAGTCTCATTGAGGTTCCGGATCTCCTTGCTGATTTTTTGTCCTGATGATCTGTCTAAGGTTGTGAGTGGTGTATTAAAGTCCCCAGTTATTATGGTGTTAGAGTCAATGTCTTTCTTTAGTTTTCCTAGAAGTTGCTTTATGAATGTTGGTACGCCTATGTTGGGTGCATATATGTTTAGGATAGATATTTCTTGTTGATGGAGTGAACCTTTTATCATTATGTAGTGGCCCTCTGTATCTTTTTTAATTTTTGATAGCTTAAATGGTATTTTGTCTGAAATTAGGATCGCGACTCCTCCTTTCTTTTGTGTTCCATTCGCCTGAA
>NW_007000657.1:0-662 GCF_000164805.1 Carlito syrichta | reverse complement strand
TGCCAAAGGAAGAAAAATAATCGGGATTATAGCAGCCCTCAGTCATTACATTCAACAGGTCATCTGCTGTGGGCCAAACAAAAATCAGGAATTAGAAGCTGGAAATTAGGTAATAGCAGTCCTCATATGCAGAATCTATATGATCTCTAGCTAAACAGAACTAAGAAATCTCTTTTTACACGGTTCCTCCGTTACAATTTCTACATGACATCTTGCTAATGGCAAAACAAGAATCAGGGTTTTCCAACAGTATTCTGGGGAAAGGGAGTCCTCATATACAGATATTACACGGCCCCTCGGTAAAGACGAATAAGGAATCTATGATACACAAGTCCAGAATCCGAAAAATTCTCAGGGTGTCTTGCTGCAGTATAAACAAGAATCAAGCTTTGAGCTCATCTCAGGTTTCAGAGATATTTTGCTTATGGGTATTATGAATCAGTCATTTCGGGACTCCATCAACATTGTGGTGTTGGGAGCCAACATCTATAGCTACTTGGCTGAGGCCTGTAAAGGCCTATCTGGAAGATTGCCTCTGACATAGGATATCAGTTATTCCTATGATATTGGTGTGTGATTAGTGACCGGTGTGCATACATGGCAGTAAAACTATAAGTAAATCTCTATACACCTGATGGAAAGTTGCACAGCAGAATTATTTG
>NW_007000656.1:3910-12363 GCF_000164805.1 Carlito syrichta | reverse complement strand
GAGGCCCCGCCAGATAACTTGGGAAAAAGCAAGCTGGGAACAGAGGGGGAGAGGCCTTGTGCCAGGCTGAGAAACTTGGACCGAATCAACATTTCCCAGTCAGTGTTTCTTGGAGCTCCAGAGTCCCATGAAATGCTAGGGAATTTTGTGAATGTGCAAGGTGGGAGGAGGACTGGAGGTCCACACGAAAAGAGTAAGGCTGGACCCCCACCTCAGACCACACCCAGAAATTGACTTGAAATGGACCAAAGCCCTAAATATCAGTGCCAAGCTTTTCAAACTCTTAGAAGAAAACGTAGATGTAAGCCTTTGTGATCTCGGGTTTGGCAATGGATTCTTAGATTAGACCCTAACCCTAACCCAAAGTCCAAGTGACAAAATAAAAAAATAGATAAACTGAACTTCATCAAAATTTAAAACTTGTGTCCTTTGAAGGACAATCTCAAGATAGTAAAAAGGGCGGAGCGTGGTGGCTCATGCCTATAATCCCAACACGGGGAGGCTAAGGTGGGAGGATTGCTTGAGCCCAGGAGTTCAAGACAAGCCTAGGTAACATAGTGAGACCTCGTCTCTACGAAGAGTCACAAAATTAGCTGGGCATGATGGTATGCACCTGTAGCCCCAACTAGTCAGGTGGCTGAGATTGGAAGGAGGCTGTGGTGAGCTGTGAGTGTGCCACTGCCCTCCAGCCTGGGCAATAGAGTAAGGCTCTGATTCAAAAAAATAAAAATAAAAATGAGGAAAGTAAAAAGAAACCCACAGAATGGATATACATATATTTGAGTCAGTGTCACTCTCTTGCCCAGGTTGGAGGGCAGTGGCACGCTCACAGCCACCGCAGCCTTGACCTACTGGGCTCAGGTAATCCTTCCGCCTCAGCCTTCCAAGTAGTTGGAAACACAGGCATGTGCCACCACACCCGGCTAATTTTTTGACTTATTGTAGAGACGAGGTCTCACCATGTTGCTCAGGCTGTCTCAAACCCATGGACTCAGGAAATCCTCTTGCCTCTGCCTTCCAAAGTGCTGGGATTACAGACTTGAGCCACCATGCCCAGCTCACATTCTCTTCTTAATCCAGAACTTCCCAGATTAATTTGATGATAGATTCATGCACCTCTTGTATTTTCTTTTTTATAGCTTTATTGAGATATAAGTCACATATCATGTAACTCACTCACTTAAAGCAAACAATTCAGTGGCTTTTAAAATATTCACAGATATGTGCAACCATTACTATGATCAATTTTAGAAGCTTGCCATCATCCCAAAAAGAGACCCTGTGCACTCTAGCTATCACTCCGACACGCCTCCCTCATTTCCCTGCTCTCAACTCCGGGCAACTATGAATCTGCTTCTTGTCTCCTTGTTTGCCTGGATATTTCACAGAAATGGGGCCATGCTCTATGTGGCCTTTGGTGTCTGGTTTCTTTGACTCAGCATAATGATTTCAAAGTACATTCGAAATGTAGCAAGTGTTAGGACTCTCTTCCTTAAATGACATTCGCTTGTGTGGCTAGACCGCGTGGTGTGTATCCATCCATCAGTTGATGGGCACTTGGGTTGTTTCTTCTCTGGGGCTCTTAGGAATTATGTTGCTGTGGGCATCCATGTACAGGTTTTTGTGTGGACATATGTTTTCTTTTTCTTGCATATATACCTGCTAGTGGAATCGCTGGGTCAGATGAAACTGGATATTTAACCATTTGAAGAAATATAGACTCATTTTTGAAATATTTCCACCACTTTACAGTTGCACCAGTGGTCTATGAGGACTCCAGTTTCTCCACATCTTGGCTAAAACTTGTCATCTGACTTTCTGGTTCTGGTCATCCTCCTGAGGGCCTCACTGGAGTTTTGCTTTGCATTTCCCTGTTGATGGATGATGTTGAGCATCTTTTTAATGTGCTTATTGGTCATTTACATATCTTTTCTGGAGTAGTGTCTATTCAGATTCTTTGCCCATTGTTATTTATTTTACTTAGTTTTTTTTAAGAAAGATAAATTTATTAAAGAGAAGATACATTGTGAAGGGCATACTGGGCAAGACAGCAGCAAGACTGTCTGCTGTCTACTATCCCATTGCTATTTTTTAATGTTATCTACTTGCTTATGAAACAGGGTCTTGCTCTATTGCTCATGCTGGAGTGCAGTGGCACAATCACAGCTCACTGCAGCCTCCAACTCCTGGCCTCAAGTGATCCTCCTGCCTCGGCCTCCCAAAGCACCAGGATTACAGGTGTGAACCACCAGGTTCAGCTCCTTTGCCCATTTAAAAAATTGGGTTATCTGTCTTTTTTGTTACTGAGTTGTAAGAGTTATTTATGAATTCTATTTACAAATCCCTTATCAAATATTTGTCTCAAAAATATTTTACTCGGCCAGGTGCAGTGTCTCAAGCCGGTAATCCCAGCATATTGGGAGGCAGAGGCGAGAGGATTGCCTGAGCTCAGGGGTTTGAGACCAGCCCAAACATGAGCAACATGGAGAGACCTTGTGTCTACAATAAATTAAAAAATTAGCCAGGTGTGGTGGCACATGCCTGTGGTTCCAGCTACTTGGAAGGCTGAGGTGGAAGGATCACCTCAGCCCAGCAGGTCAAGGCTGTGGTGGCTAAAAGTGTGTCACTGCACTCCAGCCTGGACAACAGAGTGAGACTCCAACTCAAAAAAAAAGAAAAAAAGAAAAAAAAGAAGAGGATTGTTTCTCAGTGTGGTAGCACATGCCTGTAGTCCCAGCTACTTGGGCTGTTGAGGTGGGAGTACTGCTTGAGCCCAGGAATGCTAATCCAGCCTGGGCAGCATAGCAAGACCCCATTTTAAACAGGAAAATAAATTATTTTAAAAAGGAAGGGTTGTTTGCTTCAGGACTTCTTTGAACCTCTTATATGCTAAAATGCATTGCAAAATCCTGGAATGGGTTAACATATGAAGCATCTCCCAAAACTTTGACCACGGTGCATCTGTGGAATCACCTTCAGAGAAACTTCTGTTAACCTCTCACCTGACACTTTTTAAAGAACACAATTTGGCAAGTCTGGCAGCAAGCCATGGGGAGCCACTGAAGGTTCAAGCAGGGGAAGGGCCAGGCTAGAGCTGCATCTAGAGGGAAGAGGCAGACTATGGTGGGAGGGCGGGATGGAGCAGGATAGCCTAGTGGCCGGGTTCCAGCTAGGTGGTTACAAAGCATCTGATATGAACAGACTTCTCTCCAAAGAAGACATGGCATATGAAAAGATACTCAATTTCATTAGTCATCAGGGAAATGCAAATCAAACCACAAGGGGATACCACTTCACATTCAGTGGGTGTGGAGGCAGGGTGGAAGGGCCCTGGGCCAGTCCCGGGAGGGGACTGCTCTGCCCCTCTGGCATCCAGAAGGACATGGCTCTCTCCCCAGCTCTGGAAAGGGCTCTCCTCCCTGGGCTCCCTGACCCAAGCACCAGGGATTCCCAGACCCTCCCTGACCCAGACTGGAGCCCCTGACCGCCCCAGTGAGGAGGGGCAGGCATCATACATCCCCCAAATATTTATGGACAGTGTTCCTAGGACTGGGCCCGCCGCCAAGGCCCGCGGGTCAGCCCTGCGTTGTGTCCATCACTCTTGTCTCACCCCGGCAAGTAGGCCTGGAACAGGAAGGGGAGGAGGAGACAGGAGCCCTGCTCGCCCTGCCAGGGGGAGGGGAGGCAGGAGCCCAGTAGCCAGCCCACCCACCCGGCAGGGTTGGAGCCCCCAAGCCTCATCTGCAGTGGAGAGAGTAGAACCCACCTGGCAGGAATCTGACTGCATCCCAATGGCTCATGACCTGTTCTCCGAGGCTGAGACAGGGACAGGGGTGAGAGTGGGCTCTCTCCTCCAGCCCCTGAGAACGGTGGCTCCCCAGGGCTGGGCTGTGTTAGACAAGCTGCTGCCTGCCTTACATCCTGGGCGGGAGGCAGTCCCTGGAGGCAGAGCTGACAGGAAAAAAGAATCAACGCGCTTGACAGGGGTGGGGGCGCCACCCTGGGCCAGTCAGCCACCTCCCAGGGCACACGACCTCATCCCACACGCAGAACCTCCCGAGAGTGCGGAAAGACTACAGTGGGACCCCTAAGAGTTAGCCCCAGGCTGCCGCCTCCCTCTAGGCCCTGAGGAGTGGGGCAGCCCTGCCTCACTCCCTGGCCCCTGCCAGGTCCCTTCTGGAGCCTTCTTCCCTGCCCCATCGGCTCTGCCTCCATGACCCCGCTTCCACCCGCATTCCTGTCCCCCTCCATCCCTCTGTCCCCTCTCTCCTCATCACTTGTGTCTGCACAGACAGGCTGGGACAGAAATCCAGGTGCCACACACCCTAACGAGGCTTGGTGGGAGGAGGGGAGCCAGGCCCGAAGTGGTCACTGATTCTCCCGGAGTGTTGGAGACCCAGACCCTCAGCCTTCCCTGTCCCTTTTAGACCCCATTGGGTTCTGGGTGGTTTGGGGTGGAGACGAGGAAAAAACAGCCCCTCTCTGCCCCTCGATGTGGTTCCAGAAGCTAAGATAAACCTGGACTTCACCGAGCGTCTCCTGAACACCTGCCCCCTTTTCCCCATATGGCCCCGAGGCCATGGAGGAAGCAGCCCCATCTGCCTTCTGGCCAGTCTGGGAGGGGCCATCAGCCTGAGGGACTCCAGGGCTCCTGGGCAACAGGGTTTCGTAAAGGGTGGGACCCCTGCTCAGTCACCGCCTCTCCTACCCTGCTGAGGCTTCCCTGGCTGGGGCTGGGCCACAGGGGAGGGTGGGAGCTGGTAGGTGAGGGGTCTCGAGCCCGGGCAGCAAGGGCAGGCCCACCCTCGAATCGGGGCTTTGGATGCTCCATGGCCAGCTCTCTTTCTCTTTTCACATTTCTCCTCAGGAGAGTGCTCTGTCTCTCTTCTTCTCTTTCTCTCTCTTCCTCTCTCTCCCAGAGCGCCTTTCCTAGCCCCAAGCCCTCCCTAACCTCCCCCAATTTCCAGAAGGTCCTCACCTCTCCCTGGCTCCAGCCCTCTCTCCCTCAGGAAGTCTTCCTGGTTGGCCTAAGTGCTGGTGAGCAGCTAAAGTCCACATGGGATGCCACGGGGGAGACCCTGAGGAGCCCACCCACCCCTGCTCCCCTGATGCCGGTCAGTGCTGGGGGAGATGGGCAGAGTAGGCCCCCTCAGGTGGGGGATGGGTCTTGGCATGGTCCACGTGCTGCAGGATGGAGATAAGGATGGAGACAGGCTCTGATGAGGGCATCTGGGAAGGCTTGCTGAAGGAGGTGGCGTTTGGAGATGGGCCTTGATGAAGAGAGATCCATCAAACCAGGCGTCCGTCTCTTAGGCGTCCACCCCTTCCCCACCCTCACCACACACCAGCTTGGAGCCTCCTTGACCACCAGGAGCAGAGCAGCCCCTGGCACCCCTGCCCGCGCCCCCTGGCCCCATGATGCCCCAGTGGTGCTCCCTGGGCAGATGATGGAGCCCCCAAGCCTCGTCTGCAGTGGAGAGAGTAGAACCCGACCTCCTGTGGCTTTCCTGTGGTGGGTGGGGGCCATGCTGGGGATAGCTCCGTGTCTGGTGAGGTCCAGCATGATCAGAGGTCCAGGATCAGAGACTCCAGACTCTTCACAGGCTCCACATCATGAGAGGCGAGTGAGATGTCGTGGGTGAACCTCCTTTTCCCCCACTCGCTTCCCTAGGCTTCAGCGTCAGCTGCCCCCGGACGTGCTGCAGTGAGCAAGCCACTTGGTCCAAGCTGCTCTGGGCCAGCTGATGCTCTCCTTGTGGAATGGGGCCTGCATTTCACCCCTCACTTCTCTGGAGGTCAGAGTCCTTTCTTCCAAGGACTGGTCCAGGTGGGGAATGGGGCGGGCTCTCCTCGAAGCCTCCTGTGTCAGCGAGGAGAACCTCCATGGCCTCCTCCAGCCACCCAGGTCTTTGGCCCCTGACAGCCTCCTCGTGTCTGTTCATGTCTAGCCAGCAGGGCCGACCTTCCTCACCCCCAAGCCTGTGTCCGGGTCTGGGGAAAGTTCGCTGAGCTGGGTAGGCCTGGACGGCGTCTAATCCCTCTGCTGCTTTTATGTGAAACCCAAGGGCCTCTTGCCTGGGCACTTGAGTCTCCAAACTTCCAGGCTCACCCTTCCCTTCACATTAAAGAAGCACACTGGAGGCTGGGTGTGTGGCCTGTAATCCCAACACTTTGCGGGGCCGAGGAGGGAGAATCGCTTGAGATCAGGAGTTCAAGACCAACTTGGACAATATAGTGAGACCCATCTCTAAGAAAATATTTTTAAAATAATTAGCCAGGCATGGGGGTACACACTTGTAGTCACAGCTACTTGGGAGACTGAGGCAGGAGGATCCCTTGAACCCAGGAATTTAAGGCTGCAGGGAGCTATGATTGCACCACGGCACTCCAGCATGGGTGACGGAGCAAGACCCTGTCTCTAAAAACAAAACTAAAACACAAACTGAAACAAAAGCCACACTGGAGCGGCCTGAGCCCCCACCCCAAGGGTTGGGGTGTTGCCCTGCCCCCACTCCCTCTCCCTCTGCCTCTCACCTGTGGGCTGTGTCAGCCCGGGAGTGGAATGCAGCCCCCCTTCCCTGTAATTCCTTCCTAACTGCTCTTCACCCAAGGCAGCCAGGGCACCAGACCCACTCCTGAGGGGCGGGGGCGATGGGGAGGGAAGGGCTCCTTTCTGCCTTCACCCAACACCAACTCTCAAGGCCACGTTTTCCTCTCACTCCGCCTACCCACCTCCTGGTTATCTTGCTGGCTTTCTCTCTCTGTCTCTGTCTCTGTGGGTCTCTCTCTCTGTCTCTCCTCGTTCTTTCTGTCTCTGTCTCTCTCTCTCCCGCCTGTCTTCCTCCCTCCCTCCCTGTCTTTCTTCTGTCTCCCAAGAGAGCCACGCAGATATTTTCCCAGACAGAGCTCTCCCTCAGAGGAGTTCTCCTGACAGCTTTGCACTAGTGTGTGTGTGTGTGTGTGTGTGTGTGTGTGTGTTTTCTTCCCACTCCACACAACTGGGGGAGTGAACTCCAGAAGAGAAAGTGACTTGCCCAGGACCCTACAGGATAAAGAATGAGGAAGGACTTTTAACTTCCTGGCTGGAGACCGTTCTTCTCAGCGAATTAACACAGAAGCAGAAGACTGAATACTGCGTGTTCTCACTTATAAGTGTGAGTACACTGGGTACACACTGACAAAAGGATGGGAACGACAGACACTGGGGGCTCCTAAGGGGAGGAGGGAAGGAGGGACGGGTGCAAGGATTGAAAACCACCCACTGGGTACCACGCACACCTTATGGCTGATGGCTCAGCAGAAGGCCACGCCTCTCACAATATCCTCATGTAAACAAAGTTGCACAGCTGTGCCTCGAAGCGAAATTACAAAAAAAAAAGAAAAGAAAAGAAAATGAAAAGAACCTAGGACTTTTAACTTCCTGTTTAAGAGTTGTGTGACTCTGGTTAAGTTATAAGTCTCTCTGGGCCATGATTTTATTTTATTCTAATGGAGAAAAGTGACTGGGTTTACACAAATGAAGACACCTGTGTAACCAGCACCCAGGTTGAGAAAGAGAATATTGTCCGCATCGCCAAGCCTCTGGTACCTCCTCCCAGTCTCTGCCTTCTTGGAAGGAAATGGTCACCCCGAAAATGCCTACCACCGTAGACTGGTTTCCCCCGGCTTTGAACTTTCTAGCAGAATGTGTGTTCTTTGTGTCTGATGTGTTGCATTCAACATTAAGCTTGTGAGAATCACCCATGTTATTTCTTGTAGTTCTAGCTTGTTCCTTTGCATTATCATATAGGATGTCATTGTATGACTACACCATCATTGATTTATTCCTTCTACCGCTGATGGACATCTGAGTTTTTTCCGGTTGGGGATTGTTGTGATAGTGCTGTGAACATTCTTGTGCATGTCTTTTGGGGAACAATGAATACTTTTCTGTTGGATACATGCCCAGATGCGGAATTACTGGGTCATAGAGGCTATGTATGTTCAACTTTATTTTATTTTTAGAGGCAGGGTCTCATTCTGTTCCCCAGGCTGAGGTGCAAGTGGTGTGGTCATAGCTCACTGCAGCCTCAAACTCCAAGACCCAAAAGATCCTCCTGCCTCAGCCTCCCAGGTAGCTGGACTACAGGTACACACCGCCATGCCTGCTAACTTTTTTATTTTTGCAGAGACGGGGCCTCTCTCTGGTGCCTGGGCTGGTCTTAAACTCCTGGGCACAAGTGATCCTCCTGCCTTGACCTCCCAGCGTGCTGGGATTATAGGTGTGAGCCACTGCCCCTGGCTGTGTTTCAGCTTTACCTGATGCTGTCATGAGGCTCTCCAAGGTGGCCGTGTCGACTGCACTCCCATCGGCTGGGGCCAAGAGTGTGGCTTGCTCCACGCTCCTGCCCACATCTAGGTCAGTCGTTTCCACTGTAGCTCACTGTGGCCTTCGCGTTGCCCTCGTGACTCTC
>NW_007000656.1:0-3558 GCF_000164805.1 Carlito syrichta | reverse complement strand
TCCCTTCCGAGAAGCTGGGACTACAGGTGTGCGCCACCACGCCTGATTTAGAAGTTCTCAATTAATAGAGACCAGTTTATCAAGCTTTCTCCTTTATGGAAAAAGGTACCTTTTGCGTCCTATTTAGGAAATCTTGATATTTGGGAGGCTGAGTTAGGAAGAAAACTTGAGCTCAGGAGTTCGAGGCCAGCCTGGGTAACATAGTGAGAACTTGTCTCTATTTAAAAAAAAAGAGGGGGGAGGGCACACTTCATCCATAAGGGTACCTGATCTCAAACCAGGTGAAGTGGGGACCAAAGTGAGGCCCAAACTTTACCTGTAAAAGACGCTTTGTATACCTAACCCTGAACGGCAACTCACATCTTTAAAATAAAAATTAAAAATGAAAAAGAAGAAAAAAGAAATCATTGCCTATCTCAAATCACGAAGATATTCTGTGTTTTCTTCTAGTTGCTTTACCTTTTACATTAGACCCATATCCCATCTAGAATTGTATTTTTGCGTGTGGTGTGAAGTAGGGACCAAGATACCTTTTTTCCCACACGAATGTCCCGTTGCCGGGTGCCATGGATTGAAGACATCATCCTTTTCCCGGGATAGCACAGCTGTGTTACCCTTGTCCGAAATCCAAGGACTGCGTTTGCCTGGATCCATGTCAGGGCTCTCTAGTCTGTTCCACGGCTCTGTTCTTACACTGAAACCACACGTCTTAAAATTCGGCTTCCAGCTTTGCTCTTCTTGAAGAGCGTCTTGGCTGGTCTTGGTCCTTTCCGTGTCCATACAAATTTTAGAATCCGCGTATCAATTTCTATGCACACACACACAACTTCCTGCTAGGACTTCATTGGAATGGCATTGACTCCATAGATTGATTTAGGGAGGATTGACATCTTTACAATATTGAGCCTTCCAATTCATCAACATCAGTTTAGCTATTTTAAAGTATCTCTCAACAACATTTTGTAGATTTCTGTGTCGTGAGTGATCTTGTACTATCTTGGTTACATTTATTTCTAGGTATTTGATATTTTCTGGTGGATAAGTCATGCTGTCCGTCTAATTCATTCCCCTAATTATGCATTGGCAGAAAACCGTTTATTTATTTATAATGGGATCTTGCTATGTTGCTCAGACACAAACACCTGAACCAAGTGATCCTTCTGCCTCAGCTTCCTGTGTAGCTGGGGCTATGAGTGTGTACCACAGCACCCAGCAACATTTGATTTTTTTTTTTTTTTTTTAGTCAAGGTCTCGCTCCATCACCCAGGCTTGAAGGCAGTGGCGTGATCATAGCTCACCACAGCCTCAAACTTCTGGTTTAAGGCAATCCTCTCACTTTAGCCTCCCGAGTAGCTGGAACTACAAGCTTGTACTACCACGCCTGGCTAGTGTGTGTGTGTGTGTGTGTGTGTGTGTGTGTGTGTGTGTATGTGAAGAAACAAAGTCTTGCTATGTTTCCCAGGCTGGTTGACTTTGGATTTTTTTTTTTTTTCTGAGTTGGAGTCTCACTCTGTTGCCCAGACTGGAGTGCACTGGCCGCTCCTGGCCACCGCAGCCCTGACCTGCTGGGCTCCGGCGATCCTTCTGCCTCAGCCTTCCAAGTAGCTGGAGCTACAGGCGCGCGCTACCACGCCCGGCTAATTTTTCATTTTTATTGTAGAGATGAGGTCTTGCCAAGTTGTCCAGGCGGGTCTCGAACTCGCGGGCTCAGGCAATCCACTCACCTCAGCCTCCCAAAGGCGCGGGACTTTGGATTTCTTATGCCGATTTGTATCCAGTGACCTTGCTAAATTCACTTGCTTATTCACATAATTAATCTGTATATTTTAGGAATTTTCTCTATGTGCCTTTATAGCATCTACATATTGGCAGTCTTCTTTCTCCCTTTACAATTCTCAGACAGTTCTGTGTCTTGTTGTCCTGCCTGAGGCCTCCAGGGCAGTGCTGGACAGTGTGATGGGAGTGGGGTCCCTGTCTACCTCTGATCTTGGTAGGAAAGCTTTTAACGTTTCACCAGTAACGTTTTACACAACCCCTGACGTTGGGGGTATCTGTGTGTATGTGTGTGTGTGTGAGAGTGTGTGTGTGTGTCTTAGTATTTTTCATAACACTGCTTTTTTGAGACATACCTTTCTGATAAGAGCAGGGTCTGTGGGCCAGCATTAGGGTGGGAGTGACCTGCTCCTTGCTCATTAAAAACAAAACAAAACAAAAAAAGGAGCCAGGCATCGTGGTGCACACTTGTCGTCCCAGCTTCTTGGGAGGCTGAGGTGGGAGGATCCCTCGAGCCTAGGAGGTCGAGGCTACAGTGATCTAGGAAGGTGCTCCTGCACTCCAGCCTGGGCAACACAGCCTGGGCGACATCTCTAAAAACATGAAAATAAAAAGAAAGCAGAGTGGTCTCCAGCTCTCTGATGACTCCCTGCTGTGTCCCTCGTTAGAACCTGGCCAGAACTCTGCTCTCGTCTAGGGCTGGGTGTTCCCTTCATCTTCACCTCTGTGGCAGCGGCAGGAGGCCGCTGGCTCATCCTTGCCATCCCTCCGGGAAGCTGAGGCTCGGGGCAGGGCGTGGCTAGCTCAGGCCCCCCAGCACACGGAGGGCAGAGTCAGAATTAGAACTCAGGCCCCTGAGTCAGGTGTGGTGGCTTATGCCGGCAATCCCAGCACTGTGGGAAGCAGAGGTGAGAGGATTGCCTGAGCCCGGGGGTTCGAGACCAGCCTGAGCAACTTGGGGAGACCTGGTCTCCACAATAAATAAAACAATTAGCCGGGCGTGGTGGCACATGCCTGTGGTTTCAGCTGCTTGGAAGGCTGAGGCAAAAGGATCACCTGAGCCCAGCAGGTTGAGGCTGTGGGGGCGGTGAGCGTGCCACTGTACTCCCGTCTGGGCGACACAGTGAGATTCCAGCTCAAAAAAAGAAAGAAAAGAACTCAGGCTCCCGGATCCCAGGCCCCCTTTAGCTACCGCAATGTGGTCAGGAGCTGGGAGGTGGCCAGAGGGCAGAGGGACAAGCATGTGAGTATTTTAGGAATGAGACAACATTGTCCGGGTCCTGGATGCAATGCCCACAGATGCTGTGGGAAGAAGACAGGCGGGCGGCTGTTCCCCCGCAAGAGGGGGGAGGGCCGGGGTGGGGGAGGCAGGCAGAGGAGCTGCTCTGTGCTGCTGGGAAGGAGGCTTTGGGGAGAAATATCCCCAGGGCAGCGTGGCGGCACAAGCCGTCCCCCTGGGAGGGCCTTGGAGACCAAGGACTGGAGCCCCCGGAACCACTGCTCCCAGGAGTCCCAGGTCCTGGACCCAAGACGCACCACAGACAGTGCAGAGCTGGGGCCACACCAAGGCCGGCGTTCATTTAGGACAGGGACCCAGGCCCAGGCAGTTTCTCCCCACAAACCCCAGAGTCGACGGGGAAATGGAGAGGAAGGCAGACAGAAGAGAAAAGGGAAGACCACGGAGAGTGAGGAGCTGGACCCGGGGCCGAGGCGTGGGGGCCGAGGGAGCGTGGACAGAGCTGGCGGGCGGGGGAGGCTGGCAGACCCAGACTCGGGATGTCAGCG
>NW_007000655.1:0-589 GCF_000164805.1 Carlito syrichta | reverse complement strand
TTGCCTGAGATCAGGGGTTCGAGACCAGCCTAGGCAACTTGGCGACACCTTGTCTATACCATAAAATAAAAAAATTAGCTGGGCATGATGGTGCGTGCCTGTGGTTCCAGCTACTTGGAAGGCTGAGGCAGAAGGATCACCTGAGTCCAGCAGATCAAGGCTATGGTTCCATGAGCATGCTACTGCACTCCAGCCTGGGCAACAGAGTGAGACTCCTATTAAAAAAACAAACAAACAAACAAAAAACTAGCGCAGCTCTGTGTATACCAGTAAGAAACTATATTCCGGATATATTAAGTGAAAGAAGTAAGATTAACAATTGTTGAAGCTGGATGATGTGTACATGAAGATTTATTGTGCTTTTTTCTTACAGATGTATTATGGAGATTAAAAAAATTTCAAAAAAATTTCTTGGTACAGTGTTGATCATGGCAAAAAATAAAAAATTTAAAGACAATGAGCAGGAACAGTAGTGTGAAGAGTATGACATCATTTGTGCATGTGTGTGCTTTGAGAGAATACAGACACGAAAAACTGCAAAAGGATATCCCTGAAAAGGCATGACAGAAACTAGGAACAACAATTACTT
>NW_007000654.1:0-812 GCF_000164805.1 Carlito syrichta | reverse complement strand
CAGCTGACTAACTAGCTAACTAAGCAGCTAGGAAACTGACTAGCCAGCAGACTTAACTCGCTGCTTAACTGACTAGCAATCTGACTTAACTTGCTGACTTAACCAGCTAGCTACATAGCTAGCCAGCTGTCTTAACTAGCTGGCTCAATTCTTTCTCTACCTAGTTAGATATCTAGTTAGACAGCTGAATTAACTAGCTGACTTAACTAGCTAGCTAGCTGACATAAGTAGCTCACTTATAAAGCTAACTTTCTAACTAACCAGCTGACTTAACTAGCTGAAATAACTAGCTCACCAGATGGCTAGCCATCTGACTTAGCTAGCTTTTAACTAGCTAACTAGCTGGGTGGCCAACTGCCTTAATGAGCTGACTTAAATGACTAGGCAGCTGGTTGCCAGCTGACTTAATTAGCTAACTTAACCAGCTACTCAGCTGGCTAGACATCTGACTTAACTAGTTGGCTACCCATCTAGACAGTTGGCTAACCAGCTGACTTACGTAGCTGACTTAAGCTAGCAAGCTGGCTAGCCAGCCCTCTTAACTAGCTGACAAAACTATTCAGATGGTGAGTGAACCGACTGGTCAACTGACTTCAGTAGTCTGCCGGCGAGTGAGCTGAGTGGTCAGCTGACTTTAGTCAGCTGGCAAGTGAGCAAAAATCTCATAAGACTTCACTAGTCGGCCGGCAAGTAAGCCGACTGGTGAGCCAACTTGACTAGTTGGGCATCATGTGAACCATTGGGTGAGCTGCCTTAACTAGTCTGCTGGCGACCTAACTGATTGAAGAGCTGACTTAACTAGTTGGCTGGCG
>NW_007000653.1:6766-8730 GCF_000164805.1 Carlito syrichta | reverse complement strand
GGAGGACAAGTACCTAGGCACACATCAAGAGGGGCTCTGTCACTGGGGTTATAATCTCACAGGTGTGCCAGTAAATGGAGTAGCCATAAAGGAAGAGGCAAACTCAGTGTGGTACCCATCACAGAAAAGGATTAGTCACTGGAGCATTTTTCACAAAGAGCCAGTCACTTTGACATCCATTATAGAAGAGACTCAGAAACTGGATCACCCATCAGAGAGGTGGACTGGTCACTCAGGCACCCATTTTGAAGGCTTCCCACTTATCCAGACAACCATCATGAAAGAAGGCTAGTCGTTGAATTGACTATCACAGAGGATGGCCAATCATTGTGATGCCAATCATTGTTACACCAATCACAGAAATGATTCAGTCACTGGGGCACCCATTATAAAGGAGGCCCAGTCACTGTGAAAACCATCACAGAGGAGATGGGGCACTAATCATATATGAACACCAGATGCTTGGGGACCAATCACAGGCAAAACCAAGGCACTGGAGTACAAATTATGCAGGAAGCACAGTCAATGGGACCCTTATCACAAATGAGGTCCAGACACTGGTGTACCTATAATGGAGGAGACTCAGTAAGTGGGACACCCATAACAGAGGATGGGTCACTGGAGCAAATGTTATGGAGAAGGGCCAGTCACTTGGCACCAATATCAGAAGAGGCAAAGTCAATGGAGTACCTATAATGGAGGACAGTCAGTGTTTTGGGCACCAATATAGAGGAGGCCCAGTCCCTAAGGTATCATTCACCAAGGAAGGCCATTCATAGGGCACTCAACACAGCATAGAAAAGACACTGGGCATCCATTTTGGAGTAGGGTTAGCCACTTGTCACCCATCACAGATGTGGGCTAGTCACTGGGGGATCATTGTAGGAGAAGGATTGGTCACTGAGAAGACTATCACAGATGAGGACCAGAAACTGTGGCAACAATCACAGAGCATGTCCAGTTACCATGCCATGCACCAAAAAGAAGGGCCAGTCACAAAGGTATACATTAAAGAGGAGGGCTAGTCACTGACACATCAATCATACAGAAGAGCCAGTCATGGAAACACTCATTGTAGAGGAGGACCAGTCACTGGGACACCCATCACAAAGATGGTTAGTCACTAGGATATCCATTATAAATGAAGGCCAGTCATTGGGGCATTGATCACAAAGGAGAACTATCTACTGGAGAAATTACCAAAGAGGGAGGTCAGTCACTGGAGCACCAGTAGCAGAGGAGGGACAGTCACTGGGGAACATATTATAGAGTAGGGACAGTCACTGGGGCACCCACAGCTGCAGAAACCTGCTCAATGGGACACCCATCAGAGTTGCGAGCCAGTCACTGGGGCACTTATCACTGGGGCACTTATCACAGGGGAGTCAGTCACTAAGGCACCCATCCCAAAGGACAATTCTTCACTGAGGCACACATCACAGATGAGGACCAGTTACCAAGTCGCCATTACAGAAGAGGACCAGTCACTGGGCTACCCGTTAGGAGGGACTCAGTCACTGGGACTCCAATGGATTCAGGAAGGCCACCAACAGGGGCAAACTTTACAGAGGTATCAAAATCAGTGTTGTGCCAAACACAGAAGAGAATCAGTCAATAGATTATTCTTTTAAGAGAAGGTTTTGTCACTCAGTCTGCCATTATAGAGGAGGCCCAGTCACTACGACATCTATCAATGAAAAGAGATAGTCACAGGGACACCAATCACAAAACCATAGCAAATCACTGAGCTAACCATCACAGAGGTATGCTTGTCACTGGACATCAATTAAGAAGAGGGTAGAGTTATTGGAGCACCCCACACAGAAAAGGCATATTCAATGGGGTACCCAAATGGAAAGATGACCAGTCACAGGGTCCCAAATCAATGAAACACCTATTTTGAAGGAGGTCCAGGCACTGGAACTCCCATCACAAAGGAGTTCCAGTCATTGGGACATCCATCA
>NW_007000653.1:4895-5283 GCF_000164805.1 Carlito syrichta | reverse complement strand
ACTGGGGGCACTGATCACAGAGAAAGATCTGTCACTGAGGCATTTTTTTACAAAGGAAGGCCAGTCAATGGCACAAATCACAAATAGGAACAGAACTCAGGCTTTCATCACAGAGCAGGCGTAGTCACTCAGCACACATCACAGAGGAGGGTCAATCATTGGAACAGCCAATTCAGTAGAGGGCCAGTCATGTGGCACCCATCACAGAGGAGGACTAGTCACCTTGGGACCACATTGCAGAGGAGGCCATGTCACTGTGACACTTGATCATAGAGGAGGGGAAGTCACTGGGTTACTCATAACAGAGGAGATCCAGAAATTAGTGCAGCTATCAAGAAGTGGGCAGGCATCGCTGTATCCCTCAAAATGAAGGCTAGTCACTGGTACA
>NW_007000653.1:0-3308 GCF_000164805.1 Carlito syrichta | reverse complement strand
CCTGGGCCAGATATCACAGAGTCTGTCCAGTCATTAGAGCACAAAACACAGTAAAGACTCGGTCACTGCAGCACCCAAAATGGAGGAAGAACCAAGACTGAGACACCCATCATATCTGAGGGCTTGTCATGGGGCACTCATTATATATTAAAGCCAGTCATAGGGTCACAATCACAGATAAGGCACAGACACTGTTGTACACATTATTTAGCAGTCACTAGGAAATTCATTGGAAATGAAGGTCAGTCACTTGGGCACTATTTATAGAGGTGCCCAGTAAGTGGAACATTCATTAAAGCATTAAAGAGAAGGGCTAGTCACTGGGGAAACCATTATGAAGGAAGACCAATCACTGGGTCACCAATCACAAAGGAGGCAAAATCACTGTGACATTCATAACAGAAAAGAACAAGTCACCAAGACACACATCACAATGAAGGGCCAGTAACTGGGACAGTAATTAGAGAGGAGGTACAGAAAAGGAGCATGCATCACAGTGGAGGAGCCCCAGTCACTGTGGCACACATCACAGTCAGTAGGGCACCCAACATAAATAAAGGACAGACTCTGTAAAACTAATCATAGGGAAGGCCTAGCCACCGGGGGACACAATATAAAGGAAGCCCAGTCACTGGAACACCCAGCATAAGGAGGGCCAGTCAAAGGAGCAACCATTAGGAAGGAGGCCAAGTAAGGGTGACACCCATCAAAGAGGAGGACTAGTTACTGAGGAAACCATGATGAAGAAAGACCAGTCACTGGGCACATATCACAAAGGAGAGAAGTCACTGGGGAACTCATACTGAAGGAAGATTTGTCACTGGGGCATGCATGATAGAGGAAAGATAGTCCCTGAGACACCCATCACAGAGTAGAGCCAGTCACACGGAACCCATTACGGATGAGGCTAGTCACTGGAATATGCATAACAATAGAGCATTAGTCATTAGAACACCTATCAGAAAGGAGAGCATTCAATGAATACCCATCACAGATGAGGACCAGGGACTGGACACGGATTACTAATAACAGTTACTGGAGCTCCAATCTCAAAGGCAAGCCAGTCGCTCGGACACCCTTCACAGAGGAGAACCAGTCACTGAGACACTCATCACAGTGGAGGGTCAGTCACTGGACCAGCTGTCACAGAAGAGGGCCATTCATCAGGGCACATATCACAGAGGAGGGCCAGTCACAGAAGCAACTATCACAGAGGAGAGGTAGTCATTTGGGTTCTCATATCAGAGGAGGGTCAGCGACTTGGACACAAATCACAGAGGAGGTACAGTCACTGGGGCATCCATAACTGAGCAGGGCAAGTCACAGAGGCACTCATTATTTTGGAGAACCAGTCACAGAGGCAGTAATCACAGAGTAAAACTAGTCACTGGGACACCTAACAGTGAGGAGTATTAGTCACTGGGTTGTTTTAGATAGACAAAGGTCAGTCACTGAGACATCCATGATTGACGAGGATTAGTCACTGGGACACCAATTATGGAGGATGCTTAATTTGTGGAAATCTCATCAGAGAGGAGACTAGTCACAGGGACATCCATTTATATGAGGATTAGTCACTATGGCAAACATTTAGAATGAGGTCCAGTCACTGTTGCACCAAAAACAAATGAGACCCAGTCACTAGGGCAACCATTGTAGAGGAAGCACAGTAACTGGGGCATTTATCACAAATGAGAACCAATCACTGGGACACCTATCAGAGAGGAGGACCTGAAACCAGGACACTCACCACAGAGGAGAGCTATTCACTCTTCATTAATGAGGACCAGTCACTAGTCCAGCAATTACAGAAAAGGGCCAGTCTCTAGGGCACCCATCAAAAAGGAGAGTCAGTACCCACTATAGAGGAGTCCAAGTCACAGGAACACATAATATAGATAAGGGAATGTCACTGGTGTATCCATAACAGAGACGAGCTATTCACTAAGGCATCCATTAAGGATGTTGTTCAATCACTGAGACACAATCACAGATGAGATTCGATCACTGGAGGACCTATTACAGAGGAGATTCAAACCTGGAGGACTAACTGATTCCAGAGAATGGCCAGTCAATTTGGAACCCATAACAAAGGAGACCAGTCACAGGGACACACATAACAGTGGAGGGCCAGTAGCTGGGACACCCATCGCAGAGGAGGCCAGTCACTTTGATACTCAAAACAGAAGAAGGCTAGTTGCTGGGCCAGCGAATACAGAGGAGAATTACTCAGTGAAGCAATGATCACAGATGAGGGATTATCAATAAGGTAGCAAAAAAAGCATGGGCAGTCACTAAAGCACCCATCACAGATGAAGACCAGTGACTAGGACAGTTATCATAGGAGACAGTCAATCACTGAGGCACAAATGACAGATTGGGATCAGTCACAGGGGCATGCATCATAGACAAGAAGTAGTCACTCGGACACACATAACAGAGGAGGGTGTGTCACTAGGCCACATAATACAGAGGCAGATTAGCCACAGAAGCAACCCTCAGAGAGGAGTGCCAATCACTGGGGCATCCATTGTAGAGGAAGTCTAGTCACTGGGAAACACATCACAGAGGAGGGCAAGACATTGCAGCACATGTGATAGAGGAGCATCAGTCACCGTCACTGGGATGCAAATCACTAAAGGAGTCTATTCGCTTGGGCACCACACAGAGAGGAGAGCCAATCTCTCAGAAAATGATAACTTAGGAAAGACAATAGCTGGCTACCTATCACAAAAGAAAGACTGTCACTGAGGCACACATAACAGACAAGGCCAGTTACTGGGTCTCTGATCACAAAGGAGGGCCAGTTACTGGGGAGCCATCACAGAGGAGTCACGGTCATTGTGGTACCCATTACAGAGAAGGATAATTCACTGGATTACTGATCACAAAAGAGGCACAGTCACTGAGGCACCTGACACAGAGGAGGACCTGTCATAGAAGATCACAACATAGAGAAGGACCATTCACTGGGGCACATGTTTGGAGGATGCCCAGTCACTGGGGCAACCAACAAAGTGTGGGGCTATTCACTAGGACACCCGTCACAGAGGAGATTCATTCTGAGGAACCCATTAATAAGGAGGATTAGTAAATTTGGCACGCATTCCAGTGGAGGGTCAATAATTTGGGATTCATTAAAAGCATGGCCAATCACTGGGTTATTGATCACAGGAGAGAATCACTTACTGGGACACCCAAAAAGAGGATGTCAGTAACAAGGGCTCCCATCAGAGACTAGAGCTTGTCCCTGGAGTACACATAACAGAGGCAGGCTAGTCACTAGGGGCATCCATAACAGAGTTTGG
>NW_007000652.1:0-650 GCF_000164805.1 Carlito syrichta | reverse complement strand
AAAAGTGAGAAACTTTTTCTAAAAAAGATTGAAAGAAAATGAAACATGAGTCTTTTGTAACTGATTTATAAGGCAAACCTTCACATTTGTGATACTGTAACTGAAATGATTTACCAAACTTTAACATCTTTAAATGGGAAGGGTAGGGAGAAGCATATATACTTTAATATTCAGAAGTGCTCTTTTAAAGCAGTTTCATAACCATAAGCGAATACCCTTGTCAATGCAAGAGTCAGCTGTAAGTCCATTCCTTCTAGGTATAAAGATTATCAAAGAATCAATTCACAGAAGGTCAGCTGACCTGTCAAGCAGATTTGAGCCTCTTGTATGGTGCTACTTATGATACAGACTAGAAACATTAGATTTCTCTTCCCTCTCCCCTGCCTGACAAAAGTAAAGGGATAGAGAAAGAGACCTAAGAGAGCAAAAGAGTGAGGACTGGCTAAGTAATGGAAAGCAAGAAGGAGGCTGGTGACAGCATCAATCAACTCTTAGTTCTGAATTAGTTCAGAATCTTACTTTTTTTTTTAACTCATCATTTATTGGGCTACCCCAAAGGTAGACTAGATCAACACCCTATCAGATCAGTCACACCTGATCTATTCAAAACAGACTCTTAAAAAAAAATCCAAAGAGAACCATGGAATGCT
>NW_007000651.1:0-846 GCF_000164805.1 Carlito syrichta | reverse complement strand
TGGCTAGCCAGCAGACTTAACTAGCTAGCTACCTGGCTAGGCTTCTGTACATCCAGCTGACTATCTAGCTGACATAAGTAGATAGTTTGATGGCTAACCAACTGACTTAACTAGCTACCTACTACATAGTCTGCTGGCTTGCTAGCTGAATTAACGGCCTACCTACCTAGCTAACCTGCTGTCTAGCATGCTGACTTATCTAGGTTACTTAACTGTCTAGCAAGCTGGCTAGGCAGCTACCTTAACTAGCCAGCTACACTGCCAGAAAGCTGGCTAACCAACTGACTTAACTTACTGACTTAACTAGCTAGCCAGCTGCCTTATCTAGTTGACTTAACTAGCTAGCTACCTAGCTAGCCAGCTGACTTAACTAGATGACTTAACTATCTAACTACCTAGCTGGAAAGCTGGCTGGCCAGATGACTTAACTAGCTGACTTAATCTGTTAGCCAGCTGCCTGGCCAGCTGACTTAACTAGCTAGCCAGCTGGATGGCCAGCTGTATTAACTAGCTGTCTTAACCAGCTAGTGAGCTGGCTAGCCAGCTGACTTAACTAGCTAGCTACCTAGCTAGCCAGCTGAGAAGCCAACTGAATTAATAGCTTACTTAACTAGCTATCCCACTTGCTAGCCAGTTGACTTAACTAACTTGCTACCTAGATAGTCTGCTGGCTAGCAGCTGACTTAACTAGTTGACAACCATCTAGCCAGCTCGCTAGCCAGCTGACTAAACTAAATGACTTAACAAGTGAGTCAGCTGGCTGACCAGCTGACTTAACTAGCCCTCTAGCTAGCTAGTTAGTGACTAACCAGCTGAATTAACTAGCTGACTTATTTAGCTAGCCAG
>NW_007000649.1:0-732 GCF_000164805.1 Carlito syrichta | reverse complement strand
TTTCATTCCTCACTCTGCATTATATCTCCCAAATAAAATGGAAAAGAATAAAGCTTTTATTTCAATAACTAGAGAGAAGCCTTGGTAAATTCATTAGCACCCACTAGAAATATTGGCCCAATGATGTGCAGGTATTGCCTGGAGACAGTCAAGCCCACTGTCCAATGGCAAAGCTCAATGTCAAGACCATTTTTCTAATATTTGCTTTCCATGTAATTCTTCCCACTCCTGGCAGTCTCAGAAGAAAAGACTCCAACATAGAGACATTCCTAGTGTGGTCAGAGTCACTCTTAATCAGACAGCATTATCTTTTTCCTTTTTTTTTTTTTGAGTTGGAGTCCCACTCTGTCACCCAGACTGGAGTGCAGTGGCCGCTCCCAGCCACCACAGCCTCGACCTGCTGGGCTCCAGCGATCCTTCCACCTCAGCCTTCCAAGTAGCTGGAACTACAGGTGTGTGCCACCATGCCCGGCTAATTTTTGATTTATTGTAGAGATGAGATCAACTTGCCCAGGCAGGTCCTGAACCTGCAGACTCAGGCAATCCACTCGCCTCGGCCTCTCAAAGTGCTGGAACTCAGGCAATCCACTCGCCTCGGCCTCTCAAAGTGGGCTAAGCCACTGAGCCCGGCCCAGATAGCATTTTCATTTGGTAGTATCTGTCCCATATATGTGTCTAATATCTGTCAGTCTCCATATATTTTACCCATTAAGAGGTTAGGCACAGTCCCAA
>NW_007000648.1:0-679 GCF_000164805.1 Carlito syrichta | reverse complement strand
AAGGCTTGTCCACCTTCTCATCCTCTTTAGAACCACTTTTTGCTCTGGAAAATGTCAACTTAGCAGGTGGTGGTTTATAGAATCTCACCCAATTTTCAGGGCACGGGAAATTCAGACACCAACCTGTGTCCAGCACTTTATGGAGAAGGAGACAACTTCTTTTTATGCCATCAGTATAAAAGTGGCTTTGAAGATGTCCAGAAAAATAAGTGCGGCTTGGAGAACACCTTCTGGTTGCCAGGCAGGAGTTAGACACATCACATGATTGTCTGCTATTCTAGCATGCATTTTTTCTACTATTTTTAACAGCTTATTGTTGTAACTTACTGTCCATACACTTCACTCCTTTACACATACAATTATAAATAATTTTTAGTAAATTTAAAGAGTGCTGTAGCCATCACCAGAATCCATATGTTAAAAATTATCCGTTATCTTCAAAAGATCACTTTTGCCTATTAACAGTCATTTTTCATGCCTTCCCAAGCCCCAGGCAATGGCTAATCTAATTTCTGTCTCTATAATTGTTTTTTCTGGGTATTTTTTATGAATGGAATCTTGTAATACATGGTCAATTGCATCTAGTTTTTTTCACCTAATGAAATGTTTCTGAAGTTTACCCATGTTGTAACATGTGTAAATTTAGAGTTCATGATATTCTTGGATCTATCACAGAAAC
>NW_007000647.1:0-755 GCF_000164805.1 Carlito syrichta | reverse complement strand
ATTGACTAGCTCACTTATCCAGTTAGCAGGTGGCTAGCCAGCTGACTCAATTAGCTGACCTAACTAGTTAGCCAGCTGGATAGTCAACTGACTTAACTAGCTGACATCTCTAGATAGCCAGGTGGACAGCCAGCTGACTTAACTAGCTAGCTACCAACGTATACTACTGGCTTTCATGCTGAATTATTTACCTAGTTACCTAGTTAACAAACTGGCTAGCGAGCTGACTTAACTAGGTGACTTAATTAGCTAGCCAGCTGGCTAGTCAGCTGACTTAAGTAGTTACCTACCCAGATAGGCAGCTGGCTAGCCAGCTGAATAACTAGGTGACTTAAGAAGCTAGCCTGTTGGCTAGCAGGCTGACCTAACTGCCTAGCAACCTAGCTAGCCAGCTGGATAGACAGCTGAGTCAACTAGCTAACTACCAACGTAGCCTGCTGGCTTTCCAGCAGACTTAAATACCTTGTTACCTATCTAACTAGCTGGCTAGTGAGCTGACTTAACTAGTTTACTTAACTAGCTATGTAACTGGCTAGCCAGCTGACTTAACTATCTAGCTACCCAGAGAGGCAACTGGCTAGCCAGCTGACTTAGCTTGCTTAATAAACAAGCTAGCAAGCTGACTTCTCTAGCTGACTTAATCAGCAAGCTACCTAGCTAGCCAACTGGCTTAACTACCTGGCTTAACCAGCTAGCTACCTAGCTAGCTAGCTAACTAGCCTGCTGACTTAAGTAGCTTAATTATCTAGCTAGCG
>NW_007000646.1:2312-4634 GCF_000164805.1 Carlito syrichta | reverse complement strand
AAGATTATTAAAGTAATGAAGTCAAACCTGCTCAGAAATATAGGGAGGAATGTAGAAATTTTGAATGAATGTTTAGTTACAAGATCGTACTATAGGATTGGAGTAAAACGTTTGTCAACCACACATTGCTTTGCGATATGGTGAAGCTGTGTGATTCCTGCAGTCACAAGACATGTGTAAGAGCTGAATGGCATTAAAGTTACTTGACTCCCAAGCTTTGTTAGGTTATCTGATCCAGGAGATCATGCAGAAAACCCTAGACACCCATGTTCATTTAAATTTTGGCATCATTACACTTCAGATTGTATTGGTTCCTGTGAGTTCTTTTAATCTGTTCTTTTGAAGTGGCTAAAGTTACAGTTCATTGTCAGGAGCCACAATCACTAGTAAAAGTAAGGTAAAAGGGACCTGAAAACAGGAAAAATGTCGACTGGGAGCAAGGCCCCAGTAAAATGTGGCCATGACGGAGGTAAAGCCCCATGGATCCTGTTGATGGACCTTCCCTAACTTTGAAGGATTGCATGTATGCAATCCTTCAAATGTTCCCTCTTGAAAATGTTCCCTCTTTAATTGAGATAATAGATGTGCAAATGGATGATGGCATTTGACAGCAAAAATTATACATAAGTATAATGGAGGTGAGATTGCAGCAAAAAGCATGCCCGTTAGGGTGTGTAAGGATTTTTTTTAGTAAACAGCAGGAGGCTGAGAAAAACAAGTTGACCACTTCCTCATAAACAACAGACCCCAGCTGAGAGCTGGTAGAAAACAACCATTTGAGATAAAAGATAGGTTAAGATATTTTATGATTAAATAAGTAGTTTATGAAGATAGAATTTAGAATATTAATAATAAGATAGTAAGATAAGATAAACTAGTAAGATAAGAGAAATATAATAGTATAAGTGATAGTTAAGAAAATATAGAGACATAAGGATAGAAATAAGATTAATAGAAATAAATATATAGTAGTAAGTTAAATAAGACTTAGGGTTAAGGTTTAGCTTTATAGGGTAAGGATATTATAGGCCTATAATAGTAAATAGTTATGAGAAAGTTAGGAAGAATACCAGGACATTCATAAATGTTTGACTTAAGAAAAACACCATCTGTGGTTGAAATTGTTAAAGGTCAACCTTGTTGTGAGTGCAAAAAGGATGTACGTGGGCATTTGGTTAGCAACATAAGATACATTTGTGGGTATAGGGCTGAGGGGAAAACCTATATAAGCTTGTGAAAAATAAATAAAAATTGGCAGAGTCTTGAGCTCTCCCCAGGAAGAGGACTCCTGTCATTTTCATCGTTTCTTTTTCACCGCTTCCCGATTCTCCTGTCTCAAGCCCTGATTCTCTCCTGGAGCTGGACTCCAGCAGTTCATTATGTGTTTAAAGTGAATAGTTTAGTTGAGGTTACCTGGGGATAAATTACTAAGGGTTTTATATCATCTGGTTCTTGTTGAATACCTGAAGACTGTAGGAAGGTACAGATGCATTTCTGCCTAGAATAAGAGAGAGTTTAAAGACATGACTCACTCCTTCCTTCCTTCCTTCCTTCCTTCCTTCCTTCCTTCCTTCCTTCCTTCCTTCCTTCCTTCCTTCCAGGGTTAGCAACATATCTTTAAGATCACTCTTAGATTCTGAATGTGCAATGTGAATGTCTCTGAGGGGCTTTAGTAGAGGACTATGTGTATCCAGGGCTGTAAGGTGAACACAATCACAGGCTACTTTCCTAAGTTTCTTAGTTTTATAGTCACTGCAATGTATCAGTGATAAAAGAAACTGTCATTCATTTTTCTTGGGTTGTTACTTGGTTGTTTAACTGATCAATAAATTGATATACACTTTTGGTTTTCTTAGACAAAATAATTATGTGAAAAAAGATTTCACCAATATTTAATTAGCACCAATATATTTCTTTTATGGGTTAATGTTCTTGACCATAAGATCCTCAGGTCTGGATTTTTTTTTCTAGATAATCCTGCAATCAGAGTAGGACACAGGAATTATTCCACCGACTGTTTCTTTTCACTTGTTTTAAGCTAGTTTTCTGGCACACATATTGATGCCATTTATTTTCTGGATTATTTAGGCTAATTTAGAAATGCAATAATAACCTTTTTTATTCTCAGATGCTCTAGACCTATTTGGAGAGTTTTATTAGGATCTGAGGTCCTCCTTTCTCAGCAGTCCACATGATTATATCTTTACTTCTGTTTTGGGTCTCTCTATCTTTAAAATTTGTCTATTTCAGAGGATAGGAAACATATCTATTTCAGTGAGTTAAAGCCTTAGTATGCACTTGACACAGTGGCTCAAGCTTGTA
>NW_007000646.1:0-1250 GCF_000164805.1 Carlito syrichta | reverse complement strand
TCCTCTATAAAATATAGGATATCATTTAAAAGTTCTACATCAGCATTTTGAAAGAAATTACTTACTGATGGATTATTTTTTTCCTCAGATTCAGGAGGTGTTAGTTTAATTTTTTTGTATCAGTTGTTTTATCTTATTTAGAGAAGTCAAACTATTATATAGGTCAAGGCTTTTTGACCCATGGAAAGTTATTTCTTATTTATTGTACATTTAAAATGAGACTTAATCAATATTTAATTATTGATGTGTCCAATATCATATTTATTATTTTCCAGGTTGTTATAAGCATAATAAAATTTGCAAGAAATTTTCCCAAATACAGTCTGACACTTACTTTTCTTTTTTCTGCTAACTCAGAGTAATACAAAGAGGGCTTTAAAGCTTTATTATATGTCATTGAGACTCATAAAAATATTATCTTATTTATTTTAAGTGGATATATGATACTGGACATGACAAAGGACTTATCCAAGATGAACAGATAACCGAAGTGATATTGTGATTATAGATTTTGATAGAATGGCTGCATCGAAGTAGGAGAGATAGGAAAAGAAGGAAGGGTGAAGGAAGGAGCCTAGATTCACCCTTGGTCACATTTGCCTGTGTTAGAGCATGCAGGGGTGGCAGCAGACAGCTGAATGGAACAATCAGAAGCAAAACTATCAGCAAGATAACATTTCAACAAGAGCTGAATTCATTGTGAAATACAGTGGCTCTTTGAGGATGGAGCTAGGATTTTTATCTTTCAGAGGAGTTTCCTCCTCCAGAAAGAATTTTCCATAGAATATGAGAGAGAATAACTGCTCTAGAAGGAAACACAGTGCCTAGTATCATGGCAGCATTTGGCAAACCATAGACACTTGAGAGGCAGGAATGTGTCCCTAATGTCTCATCATGGCAGTGTTGGTATAGTACTATTTCTGCTCTTGTTGAAGGATCCTAGGCTTGAAAGAACAGGAGGTCAAGACAGAAATGCTGTACATTTTATTTATAGCATACATCCTTCTTTTGTCTGGCGGGAGGATTTGAATAAACGATCATTTCAGTTAAACAACTAGTTGGTGTATGATCAGATTTATCATTTTTTTGTAACTTGCTTATTGTTCCCTTGGGGTTGTTTGACCTGAAGGGAATATTGATTTTGAAATGTAGCATTCAAATGTTTTCTACTATTCCATTCTGCATTGTTATATTGTTTTTAGTATGTTCTTTCTAATATATTCATCATCAAATTTAAAGAGTGTGAACTC
>NW_007000645.1:0-1232 GCF_000164805.1 Carlito syrichta | reverse complement strand
TCTTTACAGTTTTACTTATCATCTCTATATGAATAACTTCCACATTCACTCTTCTGATCCTAACTTTTTGAAAGATCAGGGTCAGCACTTCTAACAGATTGCTAGATAGTGCCATCTATTCACTCACTCACTCATTCACTCACTTATTCATTTATATTCATTGTGAAACCTACTAAGAGGTAGGCACTGCTCTAGAGCTGTAGACACAGTATTGAACAAAACAAAAGCCCTGCCCTACAGAGCTTACATTCTTGTGCGAGAAGAAAGCATAGGTAAATTTAAAATGTGTCAGGTGGCGGTAAGTGCTATGGAAAAAAATAAATCAAGTAAGACAACAGAAAGTGATGGAAAAAGTATGACTAATTTAGACTGATAGTGAAGTCGCTCTGAACAATGGCACTAAATTAGAAATCTTAAGAAAGTGGGAGTGCAAACCATGTACTTGTTTGGGGACAAAGGGTTTCCATGGAGGAAACAGGTCCTAAGATGCAGAGGACAAATGTGACTGCAGTATAGTAAGCTTAAAACATGCTCTCCCCCTCGTCTCCCTCTCTAAATCTTTCTCAATATAGAAATACCATAGATGCGCTCAATGTTGGGGGTGGGGAGAAAGAAAGGGAAAAAGAGACATAGTGATACCACTTGACCTCACTATTCACACTTATGCACAGACACACACATAAGTATATAATTTTAAATTTTATATACATATATAATATTTCAATTTTACCACCTCTTACACATACACACACCTACATATAGAAGTACCAGGTCAAGGAGATATCAGATAACAAGAGGGCTTTATGGGCATGGTAAAGACCTTGACCTTGACTTTTCTTCCAAATTAGAGGAGAAGCCATTAAGGAGTTTTTGGCAGAGAAGCAAGAAGATCTGACATACTTAAAAAGAATCACTCTAGCTGTTTTGTGAAGAAATGACTATATGTGCTCAGGTGTGGAAGCAGCTAGACCTGGTAAGAGTGTGACATAAACATAATAATGAAAGGGAAAGGTGAGAGCTTGCAGCAAAATAGCAATGATGAAGGTTGTAAGAACTGGTAAGACTCAGGATCTATTTTGGAGGAAGGCCTGAAAGAATTTTCTGAAAGACTATATGAAATACAGCAACTAGTCAAAAATAACTGGACCATAGAAACTGGTAGAAAGACTGGGATGAATAGGTTTGAGAGAGTGGTGAAAGAGTATGATTTTGAACATGTGAAATATGAAATG
>NW_007000644.1:0-704 GCF_000164805.1 Carlito syrichta | reverse complement strand
TTAATTGAGAGGGAGCTATGATTCAAAATCTATCTGCAGATCTCAGTATCCACTGACAGGTGTATGGATAATCTGAAACCACTTACCACTGTCTTGCAATCTGTCCATGCAGTGGAGTTATAGGTTTACTCCCTGAAAGCAAAATGAGGTAAGAAAAGGGAAAAAATGGAACAGGGAGTTGGGGGAAAAGGGAGGTGGAGAGAGAGAAGGGTAAGAAGGAAAACAGACAAAAGTACTGACTAACAAATGAAAAGAAACATAAAGACAGATACAAGTAAAAAGAAAGACAACAGCAACAACAAGCAAACAGGCAACCATACGAAAAAACTAAAACATACAATCATACAAACATATAAGCTAACCAGCCTCCTTATTGGTGTGCTCTTCCCCTGTACAATGATGGAGTCTAAAGGGAAAAAAAATTAAAAATAGTACAGAATAAAGTCAGTAGACTAATAGAACCAAAGCAAGTATGTAAACATTGTTGATAACAGTAAGAAGAGAGAGAAAACAAGATGGGTAAGACAGACAAAGAATAAAAAATAAAAAATAAATTTAAAACGGGGAACCAAGCACACTGTGAGATTTTTCCTTTAAGTCCAATGAACTTTCAGCTATGATTTCTAGCTCTCATTGCAGACTGGTAGAGATGCTCACAGTTAGAAGTCAGTTGCCCCTGGCCAACTGTGGAGGGTGGATCACAT
>NW_007000643.1:0-697 GCF_000164805.1 Carlito syrichta | reverse complement strand
CCAGTAGACTAGAAATGAAAAGCAGCTGACCACATAAAAAACTTATACAGGAATGACCGCAACAGCTTTATTTTAATAAACAACAACTACAAACAACCAAAATGTCTATCATTAGATGAAAGCATAAACAAATTGTGGTATATCCAAACAATGGAATACCACTCAGCAATAAAAGGAACTAGCAGTTGATGTAAGCTACACCATGGGTGGATCTCAAAATAATTCAGCTAAGGGAAAGAAAGTGGGCAAAAAGGAAGTACATACTATTGATTCCATTATATAAAATGTTAGAAAATGACTTATCAACATAGTGTGAAAAGCTGATTAGTGGTTGTCTGGGATGAGACAGAGACAGGTAGAAGGAAGGGATCACAAAGTACAATGGGGCATGAGGAACTTTGCAGTGAGGTGAATATGTCCATTACCTTGATTTTGGTGATGGCTTCCCAGATGTATTCCTATGCCAAGCCCTATCAAATTGTACATTTTATGTATCTGCAGTTTACTGTCAATCACACAATCAATAACAATAGTTATCTCTGAGTAAAGGAAGTATCAGGGATTTGTTTTGAACTTCATCTGTGAGACCACACTTATTTCCCCAATACCCTACAACAATTAAACATAGTCTAAGACTGAATGCTATTTAAAGTTTAATTCTTTAAAAGCTGTCCTTTTAAAAAAAGTATCTATGAAT
>NW_007000642.1:0-1258 GCF_000164805.1 Carlito syrichta | reverse complement strand
GTTGCGAGATGGTCATTTTTCTTCAGTTTTCCATTCTTGGAGCTGTGACCTTTTCCCTAATTGCTTTCATCCCCTGCTTTCTTTCTTGTTTGCTGTACCATGCCTACAGTGGGCTAGATCCTGTTCCTTGTGATTTCTCATTTATGATGAGCATGTTATTTTGACTCTCCATCTCTTTCTGTAGCCCTGCATGTGCCCCCTTGTTGAAACTCATTCTTTGGGTTGCATGTTTGTTTGGTAAGTTTTTCTGCTTTATTATTTCCCTCCCTGGCACAAAGTGTTCTTGGAGAGGCTTTTTCTTTTGATCATGGTGCATTTTCACCCAGATCTGAGACACGGCCTCTGCTGTCTGCATGCTGCCTTGTGACCTGTTTATCATGTGTTTTTCTGAGCCACATCTTCATTAGCTCTGTGCTGGGTTTCCCTCTCATCTCATTCCAGCTGGGTGTCAGCCTCTGGGTCTTTTCCATTTGTTCTTGTGGTGTGGAGTGAATCTCCCTCGACTTCCTCCCTCGCTAAGTTAGATTGATGGTCTGTCTACCTCTCTGAAGGATCAGGCCTGGGGATGAGGAAGGCCCAGGCTTCCTTCCTCTTCTGAGATGTTCCTAAATGCATGGGGAGTGTCACCTCCCCTGGTGCCCCTGTTTCTGCCAAGTCCAAGGAGGAAGAGAGAAGGACCCCATGTGGTCACCCATGCAGGTAGGAAGTTCTGATTTCCGTCTTCTCATGGGTACCAATTCCTGGAATGAGGGTGATGTTGGGAGTTTTCCCACTGGGACTTGCATTCCTCCCTGGGCTGTCTGAGAGGGGAGAGGCCCTATCTGGACTGAGGCCATTGTGATGCTGACATGGGTCCTCCGGGAATGGGAGTAGCCAGGTGGCTTCACCTTCCTAGGAGGCTCAGGGTAACCTAGCACCCCAGAAATAATCTAACCATGCTGCAGGTCCCAGGGGCCACCCCTGTGCCACAGAGAGGCTCTTCCTGGCATTGGACTGTGGCCTTTTCCTCCTCTGGGTACTTTGTGGGGTGACTTTTGTATATTGGGTCCCTTGGCCTGACCTTCCTGGCCCCTGGGTGCTGCATGTCCCCACATCAGCCTTCCAGTGGCAGAGAACCTGTGACCTCTGCTGGTTTGACCTATCTCCACACTGCAAGGTTTTATCCATTCAGCCCTCTTTATTTGTTTATTATTTATTGTTTTTTTTTGAGTTGGAGCCTCTCTCTGTCACCCAGGCTAGAGTGCAGTGGCCCAATCAT
>NW_007000641.1:0-755 GCF_000164805.1 Carlito syrichta | reverse complement strand
TAAGTCAGCTAGCTAATGTGTTAAGTCGGCCAGTTAAGTCAGCTAGCTAAGTAGTTAAGTCACCTAGCTAAGTCAGTTTGTAAGAGAGCTTTCTAATTTAGTCAGCTGGTTAAGACAGGTAGCTAGGTAGTTAGCTAATGGGTTAAGTCAGCAGGATGAGTCAGGTAGTCAGCTAGTTAACTAACAGGTTAAGTCAGCTGATTGAGTCAGCTAGATAGCTAGTTAACAAATGGGTTGAGTAAGCTGTTGAGTAGGCTAGCTAGACAGTTAGCTAACGAGTTAAGTCAGCTGAATGTGTCAGATAGCTAGCAAGTAAGCTAAAGAGTTAAGTAAGCTGGTTGTATCAACTAGCTAGCTCATTATTTAACGAGTTAAGTCATGATTAAGTCAGCTAGGTAGCACGTTAGATAGCAAGTAAGCTAACTAATTATCTACCTGGTTAAGTCAGCTAGCTAGCTAGACAACTAACTATTTAAGTCAGCTTGTTAGATAGGTAGTTAGCTGGTTAGCTTACCATTTAAATCAGCCAGCTAACTAGGTAGCTAGTTAGTTAACCATTAAATCAACTGACTAGCTTGGTAGCTAACTAGGTAAGTCAGCTAGTTATGTCAGCTGGCTAGCCTGCTGTCTGCCTAGGTGTGAGATACTTAAATCAGTTGGCTAGGCAGCTGGCTAGCTGGTTAATTCAGCTAGTTTAGAGAGCTGGATATCCAACAGGCATGTTGGGCAGCTAACCAGTTAAGTCAGCTAGTTAG
>NW_007000640.1:0-937 GCF_000164805.1 Carlito syrichta | reverse complement strand
AAAAACAAAAACAAAAACAAAAAAAATTAAAGTTTCATATATTCCATTATGAACAACTTTGATAACATTGAATATTTAAAGAATAAATTTTAATCAACTAATCAATTAAAAATTTCAACCTACTAACTACTTCACTAAATGTCAGCCTTATTCATTCTAAGTGATTAAAGACGTGTATAAAACATCTTAAGTTAGGTTATAGCCCAAATGCAATGCAGAACTTTAAAAAATCAATCTGAATGATTAAATGCTTCAATGTAGAAAAAAATATACATGTAAATACAACATGGGAGGTCAGTACTGCTCTCACATGTGCTTAATATTCTTTAAATTTAATGACATTCTGCATAAGACAGAGGATCACAAGAAATACAGAAAAAGAAAGACAGAATAAGATTTGCATTGGTGTCATTATTACTAGTAAAGAACTTGAGAAATTTAATAAGGGAAGGAATTAACAACAGTGATTCAGAAACTCTGGTAATATATCCCCTATGAATATCCCTAAATATGAAGATCTATGGCTTAAAAAAAAACTACATAAAAGTAACAGTACCAAACGTCCAAGAATAGCCAGAACAATCCTCAGTAAAAAAAACAAAGCAGGTGGTATCACAATACCAGACTTCAAACTTTACTATAAAGCTACAATCATCAAAACAGCTTGGTATTGGTACAGGAACAGGTATATAGATCAATGGAGCAGAATTGAGATTCCAGAAGCAAAACCTCAATTCCTCAACCAACTCATCTTCGACAAAGCCCCCACCACCTACCAGTGGGGAGAAGAGAACCTATTCAGTAAATGGTGCTGGGAAAACTGGTTGACCACATGCAGAAGATTGAAACAGGACCCTTATCTATCCCCATGCACAAAGGTTAACTCCAAATGGATCAGAGACCTAAATGTAAAACCTCAAACCATAAGAACCTTAGA
>NW_007000639.1:0-713 GCF_000164805.1 Carlito syrichta | reverse complement strand
TTTTTTTCCCTTGGTCAGTCTAGCTAGGGGACCATCAATCTTGTTTACCCTTTCGAAGAACCAGCTTTTTGTTTCATTGATTTTTGTATTATCTTTTTGTCTTCTATGTCCTGGATTTGGGCTTTTATTTTGGTGATCTGGATTCTTCTGCTGAAATTAGGGTTTTTGTGGTCTTGCTTTTCCAGCTTCTTTAGGTGGCTTGTTAGGTTGTCAATTTCTGTTCCTTCCATTTTCCTCATGTGTGTTTGTAGGGATATAAATTCCCCTCTTATTACAGCTTTTAAGGCATCCCAGAGATTTTGGTAAGATGTTTCTTTATTTTCATTTGTTTCCAGGTATCTTTTGATCTCTATTTTGATGTCATCATTGACCCAGGAGTTATTTAGCATCATGCTGTTTAGTGTCCATGTCTTTGTGGGTTTTGGGGGGACTTTGTTGGTGTCAATGTTTATTTTTATTCCACTGTGGTCCGAAAAGGTGCATGGCAGAATTTCAGTCCTTTTAACTTTGTTTATACCTGATTTGTGTCCAATTATGTGGTCGATCTTAGAATATGTTCCATGTGGTGATGAGTAGAATGTGTATTCTGTGGTCTTTGGATGGAGTGTTCTGTAGGTATCAATTAAGTCCATTTGGTCCAAAGTTACATTGAGGTTCCGGATCTCCTTGCTGATTTTTTGTCCTGATGATCTGTCTAGGGTTGTGAGTGGGGT
>NW_007000638.1:0-728 GCF_000164805.1 Carlito syrichta | reverse complement strand
AGCCTAGCCAGAAAAGAAGCAGTGATGAATATGTTGGCACAGAAGCCTAGATGATATAAATTATGAGCAGCAAGGTATAAATCAGCGTCAGCATCTTTTGAACGTTCAATACTGCAAGTTGAATGAACAGATAAGATGGTTTTGGAAAGGTTCATTGCAATTTATGTTGTCTAGCCATCAGAGCCTTGACAAGAACAGGTTAGAACACTACCAGTCAGGTTATGAATGCAAAAGACCCTCCTCTAATCCAGTCTCTGGACAAACTGAAGATAATTGTAACAGTGAATGAAGGAGTGGGGAGCAAATGAAGACCAGAGGACAACTTTTCCCTTTAAAGACCCTTCAACATTATAATAGCATCAGCAGCAATAGCAACCATCACTACCACAAGACAACTAGGTTGTGTGTGTGTGTGTGTGTGTGTGTGTGTGTGTGTGTGTGTTTTAGTTGAAGTCTCACTCTGTCACCCGGTTGGAGTGCAGTAGCACGTTCATGGCCACTGCAGCCTCGACCTGTTGGACTCAGGTGATTCTTCCACCTCAACCTTCCAAGTAACTGGAATTACAGGCACATGCCACCATGCCCATCTAATTTTTTGATTTATTGTATAGATGAGGTCTCACCAAGCTGCCCAGGCTGGTCTCGAACCCACGGACTCAGGCAATTCTTTCACCTCGGCCTCCCAAAGTGCTGGGATTATAGGCATGAACCACTGTGCCCGGCCTGAA
>NW_007000637.1:0-1399 GCF_000164805.1 Carlito syrichta | reverse complement strand
CATTTATATATTTGTGTGTCTATCTGTCTATCTTATATCATCTATCATCATCACCTATCTTCAGATAAATCACTTGAAACTCCAACTTGGAGATTCACATGAGTGAATTTCAGTTGTTACACAATTTCAAATGTCTTGCTTGAATCCATTGTTGGTATTGTCCAACACCACACAACTAGTCTGTAGTGGAGCTAGGACTAGATTTCTTGTTTCTTAATATCCAATATAGTCATTTTCTGCAGAGTGGGGGATGGCAATTGACAAGATTAAGGTGGTGGAGTCAGAGTTTCTTGTCCTGAGTTCTCCCTTCTTCTGGCATTTCTTCTTTCTCTCTCTACATTCCTCATTTCTTGAGGAGTCTTTTCAAAGGGGGTATTATCAGGAGTTCACTAGTTACCTTCAGGGTGACCTTGGGCAAAGACTTTACCCCTTAAGCCCTTGGTTTTATCATCTGTATCATGGAAGCAATTAATGTATGTCTCATGCTGTTTTTGTGCAACTGAACTGAACAGTGCCCAGCATCTTAACTACTAATTATATCTTAGTTGCCTTTTCTTTCTTACCTACAGCCAGGTGAATGGGTTGGTCTCCTCTCAAGAAGAGATTCTGCAGGACAGGAACCTCATCTGATTATTCTGTTGCTATAGAACATAATATCTACTCAGTATTTATTGAAATAAAATTCTCAGTCCAAATCTCTGTTAATTCCCTGGGCTTTTGACTCTTACTTGTTGGCTTAGATTCTCTAAGCTTGCCAGATTGGGAACTGTGCCCAGCCTCTTAATGGGTAAAATATATGGAGATTGACAGATATTAGACACACATCTGGAACAGATACTACCAAATGAAAATGCTATCCGGGCCAGGCTAGGTGGCTCAACCTGTAATCCCAGCACTTTGGGAGGCTGAGGCAAGTGGATTGCCTGAGCCCGTGGGCTCAAGACCTGCCTGGACAACTTGGTGAGACCTCATCTCTATAATAAATCAAAAATTAGCTGGGCGTGGTAGCATGTGCCTGTGTAGTTCCAGCTACCTGGAAGGCTGAGGCAGAAGGATCGCCTGAGCCCAGCAGGTAGAGGCTGTGGTGGCCGGGAGTGGCCACTGCACTCCAGTCTGGGCGACAGAGTGAGACTCCCAACTCAAAAAATAATAATTATAATAAATAATAACATTTCATTCTTTATCATTCTTCTATGCCTTGGAATTCAAGCAGTTAACTGTCTTTTCTTCATTCAGTATTCAGTATTCCACTGTCACTCATAGGTGTGGAATAATTAATATAATAATCCCTCTTAAAATTATATCCATTGGTTTAAATAGCTTTGCAATATATACAAATACTTTGGGTGAACGCAGATATAGTTTCATTTTGATAATAGAGCATTGTTCAATGATGAAA
>NW_007000636.1:0-1409 GCF_000164805.1 Carlito syrichta | reverse complement strand
CCTTGCCTTAGTAGTTCCGTCTGAAACTGCTTGCGTTATTAGTGCCGTGTGATCCTTCTTGTCTTATTATTGTCGTCTGATACTACTTGCCTTATTAGTGCCGTCGGGTACTACTTGCCTTATTAGTTCCGTCTGTTACTACTTGCCTTCTTAGTACCTTGTGATACTACTTGCCTTCTTAGTGTCGTCTGATACTCCTTGCCTTCTTAGTGTCGTCTGATACTACTTGCCTTCTTAATGTCATCTTATACTACTTGCGTTGTGAGTGCCGTCTGATACTACTTGCATTGTTAGTGCCGTTTGATACTACTTTCCTTATTAGGACCGTCTGATTCTACTTGCCTTGGTAGTGCCGTCTGATACTACTTGCCTTTTTAGTGCCGTCTCATACTACTTACCTTATTAGTCCCGTCTTGCACTAGTTGCCTTATTAGTGCCGTCTGATACTACTTGTCTTATTAGTGCGGTCTGATATTACTTGCCTTATTGATGTCGTGTGATACTACTTTCCTTATTATTGTCGTGTGATACTTCTTGTCTTATGAGTGTCATGGGATGCTACATGCCTTATTAGTGTCGTCTGATACTACTTGCCTTATTAGTGTCGTGTTATACTACGTGCCTTACTTTTCTTATTAGTGTCAGGTGATACTACTTTCCTAAATAGTTTCATGTGATTACTTTCCTTATTAGTGTCGTGTGATACTACTTTCCTTATTATTGTCATGTGATAGTTCTTGCCTTATTAGTGTCATGTGATTCTATATGCCTTATTAGTGTCATGTTATACTACTTTCCTTATTAGTGTCGTGTGATAGTATATGCCTCATTAGGGTCGTGTGATACTATGTGCCTTATTAGTGTCTTGTGATACTATATGTCTTATTAGTGTCATGTTATACTATATGCCATATTAGTGTCTTGTGACACTATGTGCCTTATTATTGTCATGTGATACTACGTGCCTTATTGGCGTCATCTGATATTACGTGCCTTATTAGTGTAATCTGATACTATGAGCCTTCTTAGTGTTGTCTAATTCTACGTGCCTTAATAGTGTCATCTGATACTACATGCCTTCTTAGTGTCATCTGATACTACTTGCCTTCTTAGTGTCGTCTGATACTACTTGCCTTCTTAGTGTCGTCTGATACTACTTGCCTTCTTAGTGCCGTCTGATAGTCATTGCCTTCTTAGTGCCATCTGATATTACTTGCCTTATTAGTGTCATCTGATAGTACTTGACATCTTAGTGCCATCTGATACTAATTACCTTCTTAGTGCTCTCAGATACTATGTGCCTTATTAGAGCCGTCTGATTCTAATTGCCTAATATTTGCTGTATGATATCCCTTGCCTTTTTAGTGCCGTCTGATGCTACTTGCCTTATAATGCCATCTGATACTCCT
>NW_007000635.1:0-2881 GCF_000164805.1 Carlito syrichta | reverse complement strand
GGCCAGTCAGTGAGGCACACATCCCAGAGGAGTTCCAATCTCTGGGCTACTCACTGAAAAAAATGGTCAGTCACTAGCACATGCATCAAAAAGGAGAGCCAGTCACTGGAACACCCATGTTTGAAGAGGACTTATCAATAGGGCAATCATTATGGAGGAGGACCATTCACTGGGACACCAATCACAAAAGGACAGTCATCTGTACAACAAACTCAGAGGTGGTCAGTCGTTCGAGCACTCCTCACAGAAGAGTTAACATCATGGGGTATCTATTACAGTGGAAGGCTAGTTATTGGGCACCCATCTCAGAAAATCTTCTAGCTACTGTGGCACACATCAATGAAGACAGCCAGTTACGGGAACAAACATCACTGAGTCACTGAGTCACCAATCACAGAAGAGGGCTAGAAATTGGGGCATTAATTACAAAGAAGGAAAAGTCACTGGGGCACGATCAGAGCAGAATGCCCATCATTGAGAAAGTTATCAGAGAAATTCCAGTTACTGATTCATCCATCCAAGAGGAGCACCAATCATTAAGGCACCTATCCTAGATGAGGGCTATTCACTGATCACCTGTTAGAAGGAGAACCAACCATTAGGACACCAATCACAGAGAAGGGCAGTCCCTGAGCCACCCATCCAGAAGGGTCAGTCTCTGAGACAGTCGTCTCAGAGGAGTGCCAGTTACTATTGAACCCACTAGGAAAAGGGTAATTCACTGAGGCACCCATCACAAAAGAGGACTAATTATTGGAAAACGTTAGAGAGTATAACTAGTCAATGAGGCACCCATCACAAAAGAATTCTAGTCACTGAGGTACCCATCTCAGAGGAGAATCAGTCACTAAGGTCACCATCAGAGTTTAGTTAGTAACTGCAGCACCCATCCCAGAGAAGGGCCAGTCCCTGTGGTATCCATTAGAGGAGGATCTGTCACTGGGACATTCATCAAAGAAGAGGGCAAGTGAATAGGTCACCCGTCATAGAAACCAACTAGTCATTGTGGCACTCATCAGAGAGGAGGGATAATCACTGTGGAACCCATCACAGAGCACATCCTGTCACTGGTACACACAGTATAGAAGAGTCCCAAGCCTTGGGGAAATTATCTCATAGGAGGGCATGCCAATGAAGCACTCTTTATGGAGGAGACCTAGTCACTGTGGTCCCATCATGGAGGAGGGTAGTCACTGGGGATCCCATTATTGAAGGGGTTCAAGTACTAGGACACACATCACAGAAGTTATTCACTAAGACACCAATCACAGCAGAAGGCCAGTAACTGGTGAATTAATCACGAAGATGTCCTTGATACATGATCCCCATAATGGAGGAAGATCAGTGATTGTGACACTACTCACAGAGGAGGGCTATTCACCTGGACCCCATCACAGAGGAGACCAGGTCACTAAGACATCTATCACAAAGTAGGTCCATTCAACAAGGTACCCATCACTGAGGAAGCCTAGACACTGTGGCACCTATTAGAAGGAAGGCCAGTCATGGATCAATGATCTCATACAAGGGTCAGTCACAGAGGCGCCCATCCCAGAGGATGACAAGTCTCTGGGGCACCCATTACAAAGGAGAGCCAGCCACTCCTGCTCTATAATGGTTGACCCAAACTGACAATTCTTCATGATGATTGCCCAGTGGCTGACCCTTCTCTGTGATCAGTGGCCTAGTGAGTGGAATTCTTTGTAATTTGTACCCCAGTGACTGGTTCTTCTGCTGAACTGCTGCAATTTTTACTATCCTTCTTCTATCATGGGTGCTCTAGTCACTGGCTCACTTCTGTCATGCATTTGCCAGTGACTGGGGCAATCATCACATATGAAGTCTAGTCAATGTGACACACATCACAGAGGAGAGCCAGTCATTGAGGCATCCATCAAAGAAAATAAGTAGTTACTGGGTAGCTATTATGGAGGAGGTCCAGTAACTGTGGCCATCATAACAGAAGATAATCTGTACTGGGACATACATCACAGAGAGGGTCAATCACTGTGGCACTCAACACAGAGGACGGCTAGTCATTAGGGCCTACATTATGAATGTAGACCAGTCACTAAGACATTGACACCCATCACAGAGTGGGGTCAGTCACTGAGGCACCAAACACAGATGAGAGATGGTCACTAGGGCACCAATCACAGAGAGAACCAGTAACTGGAACATGCATCACAGATGACAGCCAGTCACTGGAGCACCCATTCATGATAGAATAGAACTAGTCACTAGGGCACACATTATGGAAGAAGGCCAATCTGGAGAGGATCGTTCGTTCTCAAAGGAAAGACAATCACTGGGGCATTCATCATAGAGGAGGGTAAAACATTGAGACACCCATTCCAGAGAAGGGTCAGTCACTGGGACACCCAATAGAAGGAAGACCAATCATGGGGATATTGATCACAGAAGAAGGTCAATCACTGTGGCACTCATGTCATAGGATGACCCGCAACTGGGGCATCCATCTCAAAGGAGGGCCAGTCTGGGACATGCATTTCAGAGGAAAGCCAGTGACTGGAGCACCCATGGTAGAAAAGGCATAGTCAAGATTTCATGAATTATGCAGGAAGGCCAGTTCTAGGGCACAGGTTACAAAGGAATACTGGCCCTGGGATAGTGATCACAGAAGAGGGACAGTCATTGGGCAATCATCACAGAGGAGTGCCAGTCATTAGGCACACATTTTAGATAAATGTCCGCCACTAGAGCACCCATTACAGAAGAAGGCTAGTCACTGGAGTAACCTCACAGAGAAGAGCCTGTCACTGGTTTGACCATCACAGAGGAGAGCCAGTCACAGTTCAGCTATCACAGAGCAGGATTAGACACTGGGATATTTTTTACTGAAGTGGGCCACTCACTGGGA
>NW_007000634.1:0-680 GCF_000164805.1 Carlito syrichta | reverse complement strand
TTCATTTGCTCCCCACTCCTTTTATTCACTGTGACAATTATCTTCAGTTTGCCCAGAGACTGGATTAGAGGAGAGTCTTTTGCATTCATAACCTGACTGGTAGTGTTCTAACCTGTTCTTGTCAAGGCTCCGATGGCTAGACAACATAAATTGCAACGAACCTTTCCAAAACCATCTTATCTGTTCATTCAACTTGCAGTATTGAACGTTCAAAAGATGCTGATGCTGATTTATACCTTGCTGCTCATAAATTATATCATCTAGGCTTCTGTGCCAACATATTTGTCACTGCTTCTTTTCTGACTAGGCTTCAATTATTGCTGAAGACACACTTCAATCATTGCTGAAGACAGGCTAACATGACTTCTCGTGATTTCTCTTCATAAAGTACATTTCATTCATGAGTTGTGGCATATGACAAAAGTAGGCCAAGGTGAGAACCCTCTCAAGGAGAAGACAGCACCTCCTAAATTGACAGCACTCAAACCTAAAGTAAGGCTTCTGGTGGCATGGACCAAAAAAAAAAGGATGGTATTGGGGTTAAAGAAGCCCATGCCCGAGCCCTTATCATCTGAGGCTGTGGCAATGGATAATAAACAGTTTTGCTTTTTAATTAGAACAGTAAGTTAACAATTATTCTCACATCATGTCAAAGTGTCCCTTCATCCTTATTACAGAGT
>NW_007000633.1:0-602 GCF_000164805.1 Carlito syrichta | reverse complement strand
CAGTTAATTTTGGACGGGTATGTGAGCCACAGGGGGTGTGTGCAAGCGTGGATACTTCTGTAAAAGATGGTTTCTTTCTAGAGACCCTCCCTAGGCTTTCCACAGACTTTTCTTTCTGGAATGTTGTGAAATAGCAACCACTGGCATAGCCACCTTGTACTGAGAGGCAGAAGCTAGTTGTTGAGTTCAGGAGGATCCACCCTGCTGACTGGAAGCCAGGACTGTCTCGAAAAGCAGAGGAATTGAGCAGTCAAGACCACCCGCTTCCTCTAGGCTGTTCTGCATGGGAGATACAGCAGTACCTATATATATATATATATACACTTATATTTATAGATGTACATAGCATCTATATGAATCTATAAATAGATACACCTACACATATATTTATACATATATAAACAGTAACAAAAAATGTGTACACATTGGATTAATAAGTATGACGTTCACAAATGTGCATACAATTTTTTGGCACCCCCAGTGTATTTAAGTGACTGTGCTTTGAGGTTTCTTTCTTACACCAGTTTTGTCTACACCCCAACTAATAACACATCGACCGAGTATAATCATATCCTTGTATGTCTTTGAACCTGGAATGCTAT
>NW_007000632.1:0-794 GCF_000164805.1 Carlito syrichta | reverse complement strand
ATGTATATGCATATACATCTAGATCTATACATATAGGTGTATATGTAGTATGTGCATGAGTGTTTGTGGGTAGATATGTAGGTAGGAAGATAGATTGATCGATCGGTAGATAGAGATAGATAGACAAATGATAGATGTAAAGTAAGCTTGCCAAAACATAAATTAAAAATACCTCTGAGTAGTAACATGAGAGCTGAGGGAAACAAAATGGGATCTTAACATTTTCTTTTATATATTTGTATTTATTAAATCTTCAAATAACATATTTCCGTGTTCATCTGTAAAACTGAAAAAGAGAACAAGTGATTGGCATTTAAATATGAAAATCAACTGAATGTCAGAAAAAGATGTGGCAAATCTTTAGGCGAAATTATATAAAAGGGTTTTAGTCAAGCCGAAAAGATGATGCAGGGTATTTCAGAAAGGCAGAGTAGCTTGGAAAGGTGTACATATTATACACAGGGGTAATTAATTACATAGTATACAGCCCTGAATGAGAATGTTTGTGTTTTTTGCTGATATTTAGAACATAAACTTACAATTAAAAACTTAATGACTCCTTTACTGAGGATGGTGACTAAAATGTTCCATAACTGTAATAGTTCAGCCTTTATGTGTGCTCTAATTAAAATGTAAATGTATTTTCAAAGGATAACACAATTACTTTGAAATCCATTTATTTCTCTCTTGTTTATAGTAATACATTTTAATTTCACAAATATCCACTAAAGAAAATAAGAATTCCAGTTAAACTGTTAAGTGCTACTTGAAGTAAGGATCACCCACGCAGACAG
>NW_007000631.1:0-459 GCF_000164805.1 Carlito syrichta | reverse complement strand
TGAGGCACTCATCACAGAGGAGGGCCAGTAAATTAGAAAGATTTCACAGAAGATGGTCAGTCTCAGGTGCACGCATCACAGAACCTGGCCATTCAAAGGGGCACCCCTCACGGAAGAAAGATGAACACTAAGAAACCCACAGAGATGAGGACTTGTGTTGTGGCACCAATAACAAAAGGGGGAAACTCGCTGGAACACTCATTATGGAGGAGGACCGTCACATAGACACCTGTCACTGAAAATGACCAATGAGACTGCAAACACAAAGAACTTGCTACAGGGGCACCCATTAAAGAGGAGACCTTGTTACTGGGACATTCATTACAGAAGAGAGTTATGGAAGAGGGCTAGTTACTGGAGCACAGATCACCAAGCAGGAGCAATCACTGTGGCACCCATAATGCAGAAGGGTTAACATTCATTATGTATGATAACCAGTCACTGGTGCAGCTATCTTGG
>NW_007000630.1:0-728 GCF_000164805.1 Carlito syrichta | reverse complement strand
AATGGGTGAGGGCCAGTAATTGTGACACTCGTCACAGAGGAGAGACAGTCACTTGGGCGCCCATCACACAACAGAGCTAATCATTATGTCATACCTTAAAGAAAAGTGCCAGTCACTAAGGAACATATTATAGAGGAGGGTCAGTCACTAGGGAACCCATCACAGAAGAAGACTAGTCATTTGGGCACCCATCAGACAGAAAGAGATAGTCACTGGGGCATTTATCACAGAAAATATCTAGTCACTGCAGTACCCATCTCAAAGTATTGCTAGTCACTGCATTGTTGCATGCATCATAGACGAGGGCCAGTCATGTAGGCACCCATCACAGATGATAACCAATCACTGAGGCACCCATTATGAAGGAGATATAGTCATTGTGACAACATAACATTGAGGCACCCACACTATATAAAGGCCAGTGACTGGAGCACCCATCACAGAGGAGAGCCAATCACAGGTGTACCCATCACAGAGGATTGATATTACCTGAGGAACCCATCCCAGAGAAGGGCCAGACACTGAGGGACCCATTAGAAGGAGAGCCAGTCACTGGGGGCACTGATCACATAGGAGAGTCAGTCACTTGAACACACATCACACCGGAGTTCCAGTAATAGAGTACTCATCATGGTGAAGGGCTAGTGCGCCTATCTCAAAGAAAGTCAAGCCACTGGGGCACCAAATACAGAGATCGGGTAGTCACATAGACACCCTTCACAAAGAGA
>NW_007000629.1:0-3266 GCF_000164805.1 Carlito syrichta | reverse complement strand
CCGACTCCAAATATCAATAACCACAACCACCTCCACCACGACCACCCCTGCCACCCAGCACAAGGTGTCACCCTCAGTGATTGAAGAGGAAAAGGCACTTTCAAGCCTGTCATTCATGGGAAGTTTGAAAGTTTGCCATGAGGAATGTCCATCCTGCTCCTTTGGCCATGCTTCCCAGAGGGCCTGCCTCCACCCTCCAAAGTCTTGCCCCACAGCAAAGAGGTTTGTGACATCACGGAACAGATGGACCCTAGCTAGGGTGGCCATTGGGCACAGAGTGAGCAAGCTGGGTCTGGCAACATCGTGACCAGACCAGGTTCTGGTCACCCTGTCTGCCACATTTGGGTGGGGGGAGGGCTCCTTTCTCTCCAGATCACCCCATCATCCCCCACCCACAAGGAGCTTTCTCTGAGGAGCAATAAACGCCTATTGTGATGCACGTGGGAAGCGTCTTTTTGGTTGCCAGAGTCTCCATCAGTCAGTCTGGGGTGCAGCAGCATGTTCGTGGATCCCAGAGACTCAACCTGTGGGGCTACAGCTGTCCTCCCCCCTTGGCCTCTGAGCAGCTGGGACTCCAGGGGCCACCATGCCTGACTCAATTTTGGGGGCCTATCACTGAAACGAGGTATGGCCATGTCACCCAGGTTGGTCTCCGACCCCTGGGCTCAGGCAGCCTCCCGCTTCAACCTCCCAGGATGCGGGGCTGACAGCTGTGAGCCATGGTGCCCGGTCTGGACATGCACGTTCTGTAAGTGGTGGTGACGAAAATGAATGCCCCAGGATGGGGAGCACCACATCCCATGTAGCCAGGACTTTAGTCTCCACCACTCGCAACTCCAATGCTGGCATTCTGGGGAGCGACGATGTCTTGTTATGTGGCCCAGGCTATTCACGCATGGACCTTTCTCTGGGGAGCCATGGACGCCTATTGTGATGCACGTGGAAGGCTACTTTTTGGTTGGTGAGATCTCCGTTGGCCGGGCTGCGGTTTGGAGGCATGATCGTGGCTCCTGGGATTTGACGTAATCCCGCGCCTTTGGGGGGCTGAGGTGAGTGGATTGCCTGAGCCCACGGGTTTGAGACCCAGCTGGGCAGTGAAACCTCATCTCTACAATAAGTCAAAAAAAATAATCAGCCGGGCATGGTAGCGCATGCCTGTAATTCCAGCTACTGGACGACAGAGTGAGACTCCAACTCAAAAAAAAAAAGAACCAGAGGCTTGGCAATGCGGCCCATGACTGGAATCCCAGCACTCTGGGAGGCCGAGGCAGGAGGATGACTGGAGCCAAGAAGTCCAAGGTCAGCCCAAGCCACAGAGAAAGACTCTATCTCTGCACACATCCAATGAGGAGATCTGGGGTGGAGGTACCTGTCATCTCAGAAACTCCAGATCATGAGGCGTGAGGATTGTTAGAGCCTGCAATTTTGAGAGAGGCATTGAAAGACGGTCATGTCCCTGGGCCCCAGCCTGGGCCAAAGAGCCTGACCCTGTCTCCAAAAACATCAGAATCGTACACAGATTCTCAACTGGTCGTGTTGTCTTCACAGGGCAAATGACGTTAGAGCCAGGAAACATGGGATTGGGGGAAGAATGGTTTCCAGGTGAGGGGTGTGTCCCTGGTCTTTCTTGGCAGAAGGTCCTCATTGCCAAGTCTGAGTGTCAGCCTGCGTTCTGCACATTTCTAACCTCAAAGAGGAGAACCATCAGGAACCCGGCCTGTGAGCCTCAGGAACACCCACACCAAAAAGGGGCCAGCCAGTGGGGGGAATTTGGGCTGGAAGGGGCCGAGGTTGGGTGATCCTTTCCTGTGGGGGTTGGGGGTAAGGACTGAGGGCAGGAGTTTTGCAATAGAATGGATTTCTTTCTTTCTTTCTTTTCCTCTCTCTCTCTCTCTCTCCCTTTTGTTCCCTCACTTGGTAGTCCTGGTTGCTCTCAAACCACCCAACTCAGGCCTTCCTCTCAGCCTCGGCTCCCTAAACTGCTGAGATCACAGGCTTCCCATTTTATTGACATCTTTGTCTTTCTTCTTCCTTCCTTGTCTTCCTTCCTTCCTTCCTCTGGGCCTGAAGCGATCCTCCCACCCAGGCCTGCCCTCACCCCAGTTTTTCTGGGTTTTGCTTGGTTTCGAGGTGGGGGCTTGCTATGGTGTCCAGCCTGGTCTCAGCTCCTGGGTTCCGGCCATCTTTCCATCTCAGCCTCCCTGAGTGCTGAGCAGACAGACATGAGTAGCCCCGCCAGTCACCCCCAATATTTGAGAGTCATGCATTCTCTGTCCCCAAGGCAACCCCTGGGAGGAACGAGTGGGTCCACCCTGGGGAATGAGTCCAGAGGAGGGGTGAGATTCCCTGGTGAAGTCACGCCCCTGCACCAGGCAATCCCCTTTGGTGAGCTCAGCGGGTGAGTCAAACTGCCCACTCCAAGGTCTCAGGTCTTCTGAAGGGAGTGGACCTCATGGTCGGGCCCTTAGAGTGGTGTGAAGGGCAGAGGTGAGGGCTCAAACCTGTCACCTCAGCACTTTCAGAGGCCAAGGCAAGAGGTTGGCCTGAGTCCCCGGGTATGAGACTAGACAAGGGACCATGGCGAGACCTCATCTCTAACAGAAACCAGCAAAATGAGCTGAGCCTGGTGGTGCACGCCTATATTGCCAGTCACTCGGGAGGCCCTGGTAGGTGGATTGCCAGATCCCAGCCAGTGAAGGCCATGATGGCCGAGAATGAGTTCCTGCACTCTGGCCTTGACGACACAACCTGTCTCCGACTCAGTATTATATTAGCAATCAGCACCATGACAACCACAGGCTGTGCTCAGGGGTTCATCCTCTCAACCCAGCCCTTCAGATGCAGAGGCAAGTGGATGACCTGAGCCTACAGGTTCGGGAGCAACCTGGGATACTGGGCAAGACCTCAGATCGTCCATCAAAAATAAATCTAAAGATTAGCAGCACATGGCGTTGCAAGTTGTGGTTCCAGTCACTCGGGGGCCAAGGTGGGAGGATTGCCTGAGCCCAGCAGGTAGAGTCCATTTTATCTGTGAGCATGCTCTTGCACTCTGGCCTGCGCAACAGAGAGGGATTCCCAACTCCAAATAATCATAATCACCACCACCTCCACCAGCAGAAGCCCTACTATCTAGCCCGAGGTGTCACCCTCAGGGATAGGAGAGAAAAAGGCACTTTCCAGCCTGTTGGTTCTGGGAGGTTTCAAAAGTGGCCACCAGGCATGTCGGTCCCACACCTTTGGCCACATGCTCCCACTGGCCTGCTTCC
>NW_007000628.1:0-345 GCF_000164805.1 Carlito syrichta | reverse complement strand
CAAACATTATGGGATGGGCCACTTTCATTTGTAAAGTAAATACTTAAGCTTCTATAGAATTGTTTAACTTGGCATAAATCAATCAGTTTAGGATGAAAAAGGTTTATAGAATATGTCAGTCACGGATTAGGTTATCCTTTGTTATGGGATTTTAAGATTATCATATGAAAAGTGTTTAAAGGCAATCATTGACTAAATTTTCATGGATTAAGGTTTCTGGTGGGTGGGGGACGCCCCTCCCATATCTGACTTTGTGTATAAAAGACCCGTTGTAATTCCCAATAACACACATCGCTTCTGCACTAGACCGGAGTCCAGTCTCTTTCTTTCTCTCTCTTTCTCTCT